>NC_046313.1:3949638-4149676 GCF_009819535.1 Lacerta agilis | reverse complement strand
AGCGAGATGCAACCAGCCTGGTGGAGGGCATGGTGTACCAGAACCAGGTGGTGGAGCTGCTCCTTACTGAATTCCCCAGCATCTTTGTGGCCCCAGGTGCTGAATGACATGGCTGGCACCTAAATCTCAGAGGCTGACGGTTTTATCTTGAAGGCACTAGATCGCGGATCATCTAGTCCTGGGGCAAAGCACTGGCTCTGAGCACCTCTGACCTGGCATTTGCTATTAGACCAGTACTGCTTGGCATCAGCTTCTTGCGGTGTGGATTTCTAGGTGGCTTGGGCTCTGCAGGGTCATAATCCAGGATCTTGAGACCGAGTCAAATTTAGAAGCTGGTGCACCGTAGGGGAAGGTGTTCTCTACCTACTACCCCCACAAAGAACTATTTCCGACCCTCAAATGTAGCTGAGGCAAAATGAAGCGGAGACTGGCAGCACTTGGACCTAGGCCCACAGGGTCCAGCACGATTCCTTGAGTATGAATGTGAAAAGAGAAGGCTGTCGAAAACAGGCTCCCCATTAACCCTGCCCTCTGACATCACCATTCAGCCAAGTTCAGCAGCTCATTCTCTTGAGCCAACGGTTATGTTTCTCCACATGACTTGCTGCCTCCGATGTGTAAGGCACCTTTGCTCTGTTTTGCACCCTTCTGCACCAGTTCCCATTTTGTCTTGCAGTAAAGTCATGCAGTAAAGCATACATCCTCTAGGCAGGAACAAGGAACCAGTGCCTGTCTAAGAGGTTTCTGGTCCACAGTTCCTATTGTCCCTGACCATTGGTATGCTGCCTGGGGGCCAATAGGGTTTTGGAGTCCAGCATCTTCTGAAAGGAACCAGCTTCTTTATGCTGCTCTAGGTGTCCTTCGTGACTCATAAGGGTTAGGCACACCAGTACTTTTAAAATTAAAATAAAAAGGGTAAAAACTACTTTGAAACTGCCATGGTTTCCTGCAAACAACCCTAGGAACCTATAGCTTAATGAAGCTGTTGAATTTTCTGTACTGGAGATCCAGTACAGGTTTTTTGGGTCCAGAGCTATGAACATTCCACTCTAATTCTGTGGCTCTCTGAATTGTTTGGGTCATAGCTTATGGCAGCCTTCCCCAATCTGTCACTCTCAATATGTTTTGGACTATAGCTCCTGTCAGCTTCAGTCACCATGACCAAAGCCCAGGATCAATGGGAGTTATAGTCCAACAATCTCTGAAGGGCACCAGGTTGGGAAGGCTGGCTCATGGCATGCAAAGAGGTTTGCATTTAACAACTCACCTGGTAGCCTAGTTGATCAAGAATCTCTTGTGGGCAAGTGAGCACACTGGCAGAAAAGAAATGGACCACTCTTGTCTCCTCTGCCAACCTCAGCCATGGAGGAAGAAGGTTGGTGGAATGGAGAAAAAGTTATCCAGCCCAGACAGTGGAAGTTCCTTTTTTTGGGGGGGTGAGTCTTAAAAGTTAGTAGCCAGTCTTCCCATGCCCACTATGGAGACAGTGGCTACTACCCTCATAGCAAACACTTTTGTTTGTTTTGTTTCTGTTTTGGTAGGCTCTTGTGGACTGGCACATAGTTTCCTGGAACTTTTCATCTTGATTTTCTCAGTGACTTGTAATAGTCGAGTAAGGGAAGCATACAATAAAAGAATTTCTGAGTGATCCATCCCCTCTTCTACTGTACAGGGCAGAATCAAGCATCTTGGGAACCTCAGTTTGGTGGGAAGAAAAGAAGTTTCCTAATGGTTACAGAAAAAAAACAACCTATAGATCATGGTGAAGAACCTGTGCCCTTCAGAATGTTGTTAGACTCAATTCTCAACAGCCCCAGCTGGCATTGCAAATTGTCAGGGATGATGGGAGCCGGGGCAGCCCATCTCATTTTGCCACCCAAAGGTTGAAAAGGGAATGTGCTGCACCGCACCCTACGCTGCCCCTTCTTACCAAACTCAGTGAGAGCTGGAGCGCTCTTTTCCAACCCCAGGGAGGGGGATGGGACAAGCTACAATGCTGTGTGCAGGAATGCTCTCAGGAGTCTGAGAGGCGTTATGATAGCCATCTTCCAATATCTATAGGGCTGTCACATGGGAGACGGAGAAAGCTTGTTTTCTCCTGCTCTGGAGGGTAGGACTCGCTTGGCTTCAAGTTACAAGAAAGGAGATTCTGGTGAAACACCAGGAAGAACTTCCTGATCGTAAGAGCAGTTCAACAGTGGGACAGACCTCCCTCGCAAGGTTGTGACTCTTCTTCCTTGGAGGCTTTAAGCAGAGCTTGGATGGCCATCTGTCATGGATGCTTTAGCGGAAATCCCTGCGTTGCAATTGGACTAGATGACCCTCGAGATTCAATTCTGATTCCACAAAGCATTCCTTCTTGCCTTCTCAGCCCAGGGATGGGGTGGCGGCAGCGTGGAGGGGGAAGACGAGCAGCAATGCCCGCCATGTAGGAATGCCCAGGCTCTCGCTGACTTCTCTGAGAGCTGGGGCGCTCCTCAAGGCATCGCCGCTTGTCTTCATCCTGGGGTGGGGAAGGGAAGCAGTGACACCATGTGCTGGAAGCAGTAGGGCAGATGGGGCACTGCCTTGTGCACCTCTGCTGTCTGAGGCGGGTGTTTCACCCCATCTCATTGGTGGGCCGGCTCTGATGGGAGCTGAAGGCCAACAACACCTGGAGCCACAGGCTTCCCACACCTGCTGCAGAGGATTTGAGGAGGCTCCTGGACAAGGCTTCTGTGCCTTCAACAACTAACTGCATAAGAAGCAAAAAATTATTAGATGAATCTATTCCCCATCCCTGCCTAATGCCCCCTCCCCCCGTTGGTTTTCTCCTGGTCCTATAGTTGTTCGTGACATTAGGTGCCTGAACAGGAAAGAAAGACTGTAGCCCTGTAGTCAGGAAACTGGTCCACACAACTTGCTCTCTGAAATCTTCTGGCTCTTTCTGGTGCATACTCCATGTATCCTTCAGTTCTCTCCCAATATACTTATTTGGAAAATGAACTCTCATGAGCAGAGCAAGTTCTTCAAACAATGCATCACAAATAGTCCTGTGCTCAAAACAAATGAAATGGGTGCATCCTTGTATTTGGCGGTGGGTGTTTTTTTTTTTCAAATATGACATTTAAAAGCATATCTTGGCTTCTTTATGTGCTATCTATGCCACATGCAACTGTTGTTGAAGAAGAAGGATAATTTGGTTGTGTATAATCAGGAAGCACCACCAGTTGCTTGCTCCTTAATAAATGATTTTTTTAAAAACAGTCAGCCAATTTGAAAAGGTTCCATTATTGACCACCCAGTCAGCTGCAGCTCTGTATCAACTGCAATTCAGCTGGCTGGAAAGAGCTGTTTCAAGCACCTTGTTGGAGCCATTCCCATCCAGAAATCTACTGAGTAAGCAAAGGTTAATCAGTTGAAGATTGCCTATATTATTTTGGTAGTACGCCCACTATGGAAGCTCAGTGCATTTCCTAGATCAGGAGTAACCCATTCTCTTGGCTTTCAGTATGCTGAAGCTATAGCCCAAGTGAGAGTATGCTGTGCACAGGGGTGACTGGCTGGCCACTTGTTTCAGTCACTTACAAAGTTATCTCCCCCATTCCTGGAGCAGCTGGATGTGTTTTTAAAATATTTAAAAGTGACCAAGATGGATGCAATGAATTCAGTTTCAATTAAGAAGTTTGTATTAAAATAATAATTGATCTGAAACTCTGGATGCTGTAATGCATGCTGAGAACCAGGGTTACATTAGGGAGGAGAAACGTTTGGGTGTAAGAAAACCAAGGCTAAAAAGATAGGCTAGATGACTGCTATGTGCAGTTCCTCAACTGTATGAGACTCTTTCAATGTGTATAAAAGGGACAGACTTGCTTCTCCTCCCTTAGGAAATATTTTCAATTTTCATTTTATTGGTGTTTTTTCTCTTTAAAAAAAAAGAGAGAAAGATTTACAGGTAAAAAATACTCGCACACCTATATACAATCCATAAAAATACATGTCACTATGATATGCCTAGAAATTTTCCCCTACCACCCACCCTTTTGCTTTAATACTTTCCCCTTCCCATAGATGAAAAAAAAATCACCTGGAAGGGACAGGCATTGGTCTGGCTTCCCAGCTAAAATACAAAAGGAAGATACAAAAACAAAAGCTAAAAAGGATGAAAGGTTTCTTTGGTTTCTCAAGTTTAACTTAGGTTTCCCCCCCTTTCCCTTTTTGTTTTGCTAGGAGGAGGATGCTTGAGTGCAGGGCATTGGGATAAGTACCTGAGGGAGACTAGGGAGGGGGAGAAGGTGCTAGCTCAGTGATAGAGGCTGGTGCTCAGGGGTGGAGCATGGCTTTGCATGTGGAAGGGCCCAGGTTCCATACCCAGCGGACTCCAGGCAGGGCTGAATAAAGACTCCTGCTCCAAACCTGGGAGAGAGAGGCTGCCACTCAGCACGTAGCAGACAATACTGAACCAGATCGATGTGGTAGAGCTAAGCTTCTTGTGCTTCCCCTGTGATGTTTTGTTTCCGGAAGCAGGGGATCCCCCTGTCTGCTTTGGACAAAGAAGACAAGGGCTCGGGGATGTAACAGGCAATGTGTTTAGGAGAGGTGACAAAAGCGTCACTGGCTCACTCTCTTTGGTCCTCTTTGGTCAAACAGGTTTTTGAAAGCCTAACAAAACCTGTTTAGGAGAGGTGACAATGGGGCAAGTGTCCCAACACCACAGGGTGGTGGTGGCTCCTTTTAACTCTTGACACCACTCTCACGGTTGTCCATCTCAATGCTTAAACCCTCCAGAGCTTTGCAGCACTTGTTTTGCTTAGTCACCTGGGTCTGTTGGACGTTACCTCCAAGTCTCCCCACCCCTGGCTTATTTGTAGCCTGTGAACAAAGTGCACCATCTTTGTATGTAAATTCAGAACTGAAGAACCCAGCCTCTGAACTATTGGGGAACCTGGCCTGAATAGATGGCAGGAGCTATAGCTCACCAGCTGAGCACAAGTGCCACAGATTGAGGGTTGCCAGCCCCAACCAGGTTTTTGCACATTAAAAACAAACAGCCCCGAAAGCAGCTGTGTAGCAAAGCAACTTTTCCTCCCATCGAACACTGAGATGGCAGGAGCTGCCTCTAGCCAATGTTTCTCTAGACTAGAGGAAGGATATACTGTATTTGCTTTCCTGTGGAGTTGCCATGCTACAACCTGTAAAAAAACATTCAGATCCCCAAATGCTCTGGGAGTCAAGGCAACCAGCTTCCCATGTGGCACATCCTGGAACCCAGATCATTAAAACAGGTTGGGAAGGATGGCTGGACAGAAGGGCCAAGGAAGGAGTGAATCAGAAGGAGCAGTTGTGGCTGCCTTGCTTCCTGCCAAATTGGGAGATTCAAAAGGAGGTAAATGTTCTCCAGATATGCAGCCCAACTCAAGTGATACAACACACATGTGTGAACCTGCCTTTGAACTGATTTGGGTTCAAGAAGGATTTTTCTTGTGGGATGGACTGGTATGTGATCTTAGAGCACAGGGGCGGGTCTTTGGAAGTTTGTCATCTCTTGTAACTTGGCTTGCTTGTCCGAGTTATGAGCATGTGAGGCACTTCAATCCTGTGTGCTATGCTGTTCCTCCAGCTTTCTACACTTGTGGCTCACTATGGTCTGCTTGTGTGCCTGTTGTGCACATACACTTCTTAATCTTTCAGCCCTAGGACTCAGTTCTCTGTCCAATGCCTGACATTTAAGAACCTTTTCACACATCAAGAGGTAATAAACTCAGGCAAGGATCCACAGCCCACCCCGGCTCCCTGATGTGTGCACCTGTATGTATGCAAACGTGGGCTCATCACATGCATCTGTTTTTAAGTGTACATGTAAACATCATTGCCCTAGCTCCAATGAAATCTCCCTTTCTCAACTGGGAACTGCTGGTATAAATTATGTGTGCATTCTTACCTGTACTCTGTCACAACTACTTACATGCACAAGCAGAGGTGGATTAGGACACTTATGTATATGTACGCCTTAAAAATGTGATGTGTGGATGGAGTGGCCCTTTGGTGCAATTGGGCCAGATGCCACAATTCTGCTCTCACAGCAAGGGATAGTGGAGAGGCATGTATCTTTAGGAAAGCAGAAGCCGCCAGAGCAGATGTTTTTGCATATCCCCCAACATTACACTTACATCACAATGTGAGCTTTGTCATGGTGGCAACGGAAGGATGGGAGCTAATGGAAAATGCCCAGGTTGAGGTGGAATTCAGGGCTCCGGACAGTCTAGCAGCTTTACCAGGTGAGAGCTGAAAGGCCTGAATGTGCCGGAAGTGTATTTGCCATGTGCAAAGAAGAGCTTGCTTAGTAGATGCTCTGAGCCCCACCACCAACCTCCAGAGCCTCTGTGTAGGCAAAACCACAGAGTCAATTCTTTCCTCCACTGGGAGTCCTTCCCTCCTTCCTTGTGGAATTTGCAAGAAGGAGCTATGAACAGTTGGCAACATTCCTGCTTGCTCAAGATCACAGATCTCTCCTGCTGAATGCAGGCAAAGTTTTCAATTTGCCCCAAAGCCCTGTTTTTGCACATGTTCCTCTGTGGATAAAATGTTTCCAGGCTGACATGGGCCCTAGGTATGCAGCTGTGCTCAACAAACTCTACAACCAGGCTGATAGCCTGTCAGAGCTCTCGATGCACAGGGGACTCTGCAGAAGAGGCACTTTGGGGTGATGCTCATTAAGAATACTGGTTTCGTTTGGGGAGTGCGGGAGACAGAGGATGGATGGGTTTCGCTCTACCAGCTGGGAGAGTGGAAGGACTCCACTTCCTTTTCCCACGGCCACCTGTCCTTCATCCCGTACCATCAGCACAGTTCTCAACAAGAGACCCACCTTGTACAGGACGTCTGAGGTTGCAACAGATGCAATTTGGTACCAAAAGGCAAGCCTGGAAGTTACTAATTGGACTCAGTCTCCCTGCAGAGCCCCCAGTCCTGCCCCCCCCAACCCCAAGTTATTGAGTCCAGCCCAGCAAGAGGTACCCTGGCCTTGTCTCTCCTTGTGCCCGTCTGGTTCCTGTTCACAGCAGGTCCCCGTCATCTCAGCCATGATCCCAACTGTACTAGGAAAGGGTGTTAAGGAACTGGTTCTCCCCTGCCAGTGAGTTCAGCATGGAGCTCATGTCCCCCACAGCCATGTTGGCTGGGCCGCCGGGCGGTGAGGTGGGGCTGAGGCCCTCTGCGTCGTCCAAGATAGCTGTGAAGTCCAAGTGGGTGTTCTCCAAGTCCAGAGTGTCCAAGCTGTTAGACACCTGCTCTTCTGGCAGGTAAGAGAAAGAGTCTGATTTGAGGATGTCCAGCCTGGGGGTGAAGGGCCCGCCCGGATCCTCTGCCACGCAGCTGGGGGGCTGGCAGTGACGTTGGTGGGCGTTCATCAACTTGTTGCCGGAAGCTTTGCCCAATGGCATGTGCAGCTGGCTGGAGAAAGCTCTGGCCTCCTCAGGGCTGCGGAGAGGGGGCAAGCGCATCAGCCGGTGGGGGCCGCCCTCGCCAGGGGTCTCATAAGGGAGGCTGGCTTGGTAGCACAAGCTGCTTGGCCTGGTCAGCGGCTTGGGGCCCCCAGGCGGGTGGGGGGCCATCCCTGGGCTGTAACACTGGCTCCCAGGGCTTGAAAGTGCTTTGCTGTCCATTGCCGGTGGGGGCTTGGCAGGGTAGCCCGGGTACTTGGGGCTGCCAGGGTAAGGCTGGGGCTGCTGGCACTGTGCCCCACTCTCTATACCCATCATGGCATCACCGGCTGGCTGCTCCCCCCACATCAGCGCCTGCTGCGACTGCACATAGCTGCGGACCATCATCTCCTTGACCTGCAGCATGGGGGTCTGGGGCCTCCTGCTGGGGGGTTGCCCCATACCAAAGCACGGGGCCTGCTGGCTCTCAGGCTGGTGGTACCCCTCACCCCTGACACAGGCAGGCTGGGCTTGGCTGTATGGCAGCTGCTTCATGCCCTGGCAAGAGGCCAGAGCAGGCACAGCTGCTTGGAACTGCTGCTCAGCCTTGATGTGGGCCTGGCCAAACTGGAAAGTGCCCTGCTGGCCTTCACCAGCATGACCTTCTACTCCCATGTGCTTGGCATCTGGGACTGCGTACTGGGCAGAGTGGCACTGCCCCATGGCAGAGGGGGGTGCGGGGTTAAGCCCCGCACCGTCGCCATCCCAGTGCCGCACTGTTGTGTGGAAAGCCAGGCTCATCTGGCATTGGGGCTGGGTATAGTCCAGTTGGTCAAAGCCGCCCTCCAGCTGTTCGGGACCCATCTGCAAGTTGCCTACCGCCCTGGGCGCACCTCGGTGGGCCACGTTGCTTGGGAGCTCCATGCCCGCAGCCTGGCATGGGTAGCTCTGCTCCTGGTAACCCAGGTAAGGCTCCATCTCCAGCAGTTCCTGCTCTCCAGCTGGGCCGGTGCTCTCCATGGTAGCGTTCTCCAAGAAGACGTTCTCACTGATGCTTGGCGGTCGTGGCGAGAAGAGGTGGCGCTGCAGGTTGGCATCCGAGCCCCCAGTCGCCTGCCCGCTGGCTCTGCCCATGCCTCCTGGGCTCATGTTGCTGAGGCTTTTGAACCTTTGCACTCTGGGGGGCGGGTGGGCCTCACCCACCATCTGTGAGGGGTCGCTGGCTCGCCGAGCACTGTGGCCGAGTGCTAGGTGGGAGTGGAGGATGCCAGAGCTGCACCTGTGGTATTCGTTGGCACTGTGTCGATGCATGAAAGGAGGCAAGACAGAGCCTGAGTAATCTGCCATGAGGCTGGGCTGAGCAGCCCTCTCCATGCTGGGTAGAGGGGTTGGAGGCGGTCCGCCTGTCGCAGCGGCATACTTGGCTTTGAGGCGGTATTGTTGGGCCGGCGTCAGGTTGCCCAGTCCTGGAAGACCTCCGCAGTGGCTGGCCTCGCTGGAGCGTCTGGAGGTGTCAGGGGAGATGGGGTCATACACCTCAGGTGGGCCCACCCCATTAGGGCCTCCCGCAGCTGGCAGGTATGGTGACACCATGGAGGAGCGACGGCTGACGGTGTAGGCCGAGCTGATGGTGCTGCTGGTGCTGCCGCGGCGCTCACCGGGCATGGTTAGGGAGGGCAGGTCTCCAGATGACAGCTCCATGATGCGCCGGTGAGAGACAGCGGAGGGTGGCCCACAAAAGCCAGGCATCTCTCTCGTGGAGCCTGTGAAGAAGCAGCACAGTTGACTAAAAGCACGGAG
This sequence comes from Lacerta agilis, assembly GCF_009819535.1. Lineage (NCBI taxonomy): Eukaryota > Metazoa > Chordata > Lepidosauria > Squamata > Lacertidae > Lacerta > Lacerta agilis. Next base: position 4,140,473 of record NC_046313.1, on the reverse strand, counting down.
AAAACACATTTCAAAAAGCCAAGCCCAAAGCAAAGCCCATGGTTTGCAGCCGGCTTGCTAGGCCCGAGGTAAGGCCTGACAGAATGGAGAAATGGCTCCTCTGCGAGACCCGGGCACCCGTCAGTCACATTTAGAGCAACGTATGTGATGTCAGCTGCAGGGCAGGTAGAAACATGGCTCAACCAGCTATGTGACCTAATTGGGAGGGGGCAGTGCTAAATGGCTAAAGAAGGAAGAGCGAGACCACAAGACCGAGGCCAGCAGTATCTGCAAGAGGTTATTTCACTGCTAGAAGTAAAACAGGGGAGCAGCACTGATGTTGCTCTGCTGGTAGCCATCTTGAAGAGCAACAACGGGCCTTGTTATTCTCACTGCCTCCTGTCCATGGGAAACCCTCTGTTCAGACCCTATTCTATGGGCATCCACAGGGGTTTTTCTGATCGGGGTGGGCGGACCGCAAAGTAAAACATGAAAATGGGGAGCAGGAGAGTTTCTGTCTATTTTGACTTCTAGCTCAGGTTCTACAAATGCTAGAAACATACCCTTTAAAAAGAACGAAAGCTGGAGATCTAGAGATTAAGGCTCATCTGGATTTGGAGGTGGAGATGAGTGCCTGACCCGCTGTGGACACCCCTCCCCTCCCCTCCCCTCCCCTTTCCCCCCCCAAGACCTCCTTCCCCACACACCTGACCCGGGGATGGAAGGCAGCTTGACCCCCTTTGCGGACAGGGGCTTGCGCAGCTGCTTCAGCTTGTCAATGCGCAGGTTCTCCAGCTTGTGCAGCGCCGACAGCCCTGAGTTGCCCATGGGCTCTGACGGTTCCTCCAGCGCCGACAGGTCTTCTAAACTGCCACCCGCATTGGCGTTCATCTCCACGCCGCTGTCATTGTTGTTCGCGCTGCCCAAGGGAGAGCGCTCGCTGCTGCAGGACGACTGGCCACCGGGGCTGGGCTGCGGTTTCTGGGGTGGGTGGGGGGTGGAGCACAGCCGCATTGCAGGGTTACAGCAATTGTCACAACAACTCGGGGGGAAGGTGGTGTTCCATGCAGGGTGGGGAGGGGAGAGATCTTGGCTACTTAGAATCATAGAATTGGAAGGAACTACGAGGGTCATCTAGTCCAACCCCCTGCAATGCAGGAATCTTTTGCCCAACGTGGGGCTCAAACCCACGACCCTGAGGTTAAGATTCTCACGCTTTACCACTTGAACTCACTGGGACCTGTATGTGGGGTACTTGCTTGTTTCTTTTATTACATTTCCACCCCTTCTTTCCTCCCAAAGGAGCCCAGGGTGGCAAACAACCAGTGATTAATCAATAGAAAGAATTCTAGTACAGATGCAGACAGGAAAGATCTCAGCTTAAAAGGCTGGTTGGAAGAGGAAGGTCTTCACCAGGCACCAAAAAGACAGCAGAGATGGCGCCTGTCTCATATTCAAGGGGAGGGCATCCCAAAGCGTAGGTGCCACAATGCTAAAGGCCTGGTTCCTATATTGTGCACAATGGACCTTCTGATGAAATGGTATCTGCAGGAGCATGGGCGTACCTGGGGGGGGGGGGGGGCGGCTGCCCCCCAGAAGCAAATAAAATAAAATAAAATGGTTATCGGCAGCCTAAAAGGAAAAAAAAGCTCTCCTAAAAAAGCTCAACTACTGGTCTTTCTCCCCCTCCCAAAATCTCAATAACAATTGAGCTCTTAGCCGACACTGTGTGTCTGTGTGTGTGTGTGTGTGTGTGTGTGTGTGTGTGTGTGTGTTGCGCCGGCTGATCGTTGCAAGGGAGCTTTGGAAACTGAGTTCCCTTGCATGGTGAGTAGTTCCTTTGCGAGGGCTGAGGATCCTGGGAAACTGAGTTTTCCAGCCATTTGGGGCTTTCTGTTTGGGGGGTAAAGTTTTTCTGTTTTTTGAAGCTGTTTTTGTTTGCTGTTTACATAATGTGGTCAGTAATCTAAAAACGAACCGAACCCCTAAAAAATGGGGTAGATCACTGCTGAAAGTAGATCACAGTCTCTTGGGAGTTGGCCACCCCTGGTATAAGACATGTAACTAGAACTTGCTTCTTAAGCTGAATAACGTGTGATGGTAAAACAATATTTTTTAAATAATAAAAAATAGGGCTGCCAGCTTTACTCAGCAGATCCATCTACTTAGTTGATTAATCACTGGGGCAAATTCCAGTTGGTGTGGGCAATGGATTGGGGCAGTAGAAAGGAAAACGGGAATAATGCTGAGATCCTCAGGGTGCCAATTTCTGAAGATTTATAGCTGTAGAAGATGAAGTGCCTTGATTCCTTCCTCCAGGCCTGTATGCCGAAGGATGGACTGCAAGAACAGGAAGCTTCCCTGACTAAACTTTTTGGCCGAATCACAAATTCCCACCAAATTCTATATTTCTCTTTGGCTTAGTGTGGTTTGGTTTGGGAAGGTCTGTAGCTCAGCTCCCTGGCACCTGCAAGTACCGTAGGTACGGGATAAATCCCCACCTGAAGCCATGGAGAGCCACTGCCAGTCAGTGTCTGGGCCAGGAAGACCAATGGTCTGACTCATCCTTTCTGTGCTTCTTAAGAAGTGAGGGAAGTGGCCCCCAGTGCTCCTTGAACTCAATAAATCCTAGCCTCATAGCCCAGTGTGGAGGCGGACCCATTAGGGCACCTGGCGGTGGGCACTGCCCCACCAACCTCGGTCTGCCTTCTGGCAACCCCCACCTACCAGACTTTCTGCTTGTGAACAGTGCACTGTCTGCCACCTTCCATCTCATAGAACACAGCAGGGAATTGGTGGGCTCTGCCTAACACTGGCTCTGGCGCCACCTACTGTTGGCCTCCTTTCTTTCTGCCCTAGCAGTCTCAGTGACCACCAGCCACCACTGCCCAGTGTCAAGATCCGTCCTCCGTGCGTCCTCTCCAAACAACCATGACATGCCTTGCACTGGAATTTAGTCTCTCTTCTCCCAACGCTGCCTGTGTAGCACAGCTTACCAAGTTAGAGTCAGGCACCATGAGTTTGCCTTCGTCTTTCCTGCCTTCGCTATCTCGCTCCTGTTTCATATCGCTGTGGAGGACTAGTGTCCGGCTGGTGGATATGGTGTCTCCGCGGTGCTTCTTGGTGACGTGGGCATCTGGTCCGTGCACTGTCTTGACGTGCTTGCGCAGAGAACTGGGGTCTGTGTATCGCTTGGTGCAGCCTGGGATCTTACAGACGTAGGGTTTCTGCCAGGACACGAACAGATCATTATCCCTCACCGGAGGTGGTAACTTTAGGCACAGAATGCTTCTCTGACTCACTTTGCCTCATAGTAAGACAAGTGTGCTTCAAACTGGGACGCTCCAGATGTTGGACTGCAACTCCTATGAGCCCTCACTATTGCCTATGCTGGTTGGGGATAATGGGAGTTGTAGTACAACAGCACCTAGAGACTTGAGGTTCGGGAGCACAGCTCTTAGTGGACAGGCTGAAGCACTGGGTCATACCAATACTGCATGGAGGGGGGGGGTTGCCATCTTTCTGACGTGAGGCTACATGGTTCCATGGTTCACCCTAGGCAGCTAGCCATACCTCGTTGGAATGTGTCCGGTTCTGGTGCTTGGCCCGGTCTGAAGCATTGGAGAAGGCCTTATTGCAGCCCTCGTGCTCACAAACGTAGGGCTTCTCACCCGTGTGGGAGCGCAAGTGGGTCTTGAGGTTCTCCAGTCGTGAGTAGGCCTTATTGCAGCCTTCGAACTGTAGGGTAGCAAAGCAGTGGGTAGTTGTATGGCAAAATGGGGAACCCCCACCCTCGCAAAATCACTCTTTCTCTGTGCCAACCCAAATGCGTAGCTTCTTCTGTGCACACACCACACCCTTCTTCCAATGGGGCAGCCAGCCACACCCTTTCACAGCCAGGTATACATGATGGAAGTGGTGGGAGATGGAACTTGGCTCATAGTCACAGGCACCGGGTTCTGCCCAACTTTGGGGGTGCCTGGCGCATGCGTGTGATGTCACGAGCATGACGCACATGTGTGACATCACATGGCAGGAGGAGTCTGTGAGACCCACCACAGCCACAGGGAGGCCTGGTAAGGCCTGATGGGTTCCCTTCACAGCCATGGGTAGGCACGGCAAGGCCCACCACGGGACGCAGAATATTGAGGGGGCCCGGCTGCCTCCTTGAAAAGTTGAGGCACCCCTGCTCAGGAGTAGGGACATCAGAGAATTCCATCAGAAATTGAAACTAGTGCAATCTGCAAGTTTGCCCAAGGTCAGAAACACAAGTAAATAAAAGCAGTATTCACTATTGTAGTTTTTTAGTCCACACAAGTTATGCAAATCAGCAGTTTTTAATTTTTTCAGACCCAAAACCCACTTTTAACCGAAACATACATTAGGGCAGGCATAGGCAAACTCGGCTCTCCAGATGTTTTGGGACTACAACTCCCATCATCCCTAGCTAACAGGACCAGTGGTCAGGGACGATGGGAGTTGTAGTCCCAAAACATCTGGAGGACCGAGGTTGCTTATGCCTGCATTAGGGGACCCATTTCGTAATCTTTTACACTATATTTGCATGGTGGCAGCGCTCCTGTTGTGATGCACCTTGGATCAGGCCATGACTCACTAGTGGGTCCTGACCCACCTGTTGAAGACCAGTGATGTAAATAATTGCATTATTTTCTGCATTGCTTTTGACGTTTCCATTCCACCGAAATGCATTGAAATTAATTAAGTTTGTTCTGGACATAGTAGAGAATGAAACAACACAGATGTTAGCAGAAGCCGAATAGTAGCAATACAAGAACAGTACTCATTGTGAAGAAGACCAGGAGGGAGACAGTCATGGTGCGAACCTCATCAAACTCCGTCTATCCTCAGATCCTCCACCCAGGACCGGAAACCAGCTGGCTCTTTGAGCCCACCCTACTTACTGTGCACTTGTGGGGCTTCTCTCCTGTGTGGCGCCTCATGTGAACAACCAGCATGTACTGAGCTTTGAAGGGTCGCTGTTCCCGAGAGCACTCCCGCCAGTGGCACACAAACTCCTTCTTCTCCCCATGGATGTGCTCATTGTTAATATGCTGCAATGACAGGGGAGCAACGGAGCAGAGGTGAAAAGTCAGTTGAAGTCAGTGGCAAACACAATTAATTCATCACCAGCATTTATGGTTTAGCTTCTGATCCTGCCTAATCACTGCAAAGCATTACAGAGTGGAAGCAGGGATCGTTCCAGGATGCAGAGCCATAACTGGGGCGGGGGGGGGGGCGCGTCTAGCCAGTGTTTCTGACCCAGGTGGAGCTTCCAGAGGGGCGCCATTGAGGCTCCCAGCCTTCCAGCTTGTCTGCGTTTCAGCTGGAGAGAAAGATGAAAAAGTGAATGGCAACCATGAGCTCCTCTTTCTCCGTGAAGCTGAAGAAGGCTCATTTACAAGGTGACACAGGAAGAAGGAGAGTTATTATTGTATTTATATGTTTGTGCTGAGGAAAGCCCAAGAACACGCCTTCATCATATAGGCACACATCCCCCCACCCCCAATAAATAAATATTATATGCAAGGGAAAATAGCATTTCAGTCCAGAACAGTTAATTCAACAATTGGTCTGGGAGCATTTAGAAAAGGTTGCTGTGATTACTAAGACCAGGGGTCCCCAGACTAAGGCCCGCGGGCCGGATGCGGCCCAAGGGGCTCATTTATCTGGCCCCTGGTGACCCCCGCCACCCGCTCTTACCGGTGTGGCGCAGCGCGGCTGCTCACTTTCAGGTCAGCGGAGCGAAGGAAATAGCTTGTGCGCATGAACAAGCATCATTTCCGGCGCACTTCTGGGTCTGCAGAGGCCCATGTGCACGCGCACAAGCTATTTCCAGCGTTCCACCGACCCGAAAGTGCACCGGAAATAGCATGTGGGCGTGCGCTCCCCCGCCCTCGCGATTGGCGCTGGAGGAAGCAGCCCAAGGTCTGGTAAGTCTGGGGACACCTGACTAAGACCCAGCATAGGTTTCTCAAAAATGTCATGCCAGACCAATCTGATTTCTTTTTTTGGTGGTTGGTTTCAGTAAGGCTTTTGACAACGTCTCCCATGATATTCCCATGAGGAAGCTGGTAAAATGTGGGTCGAACAAGGTAACTTAGGTGGATTTGTAGCTGGTTGACTGACCAAACCCAAAGGTACTTATTAATGGTTCCTCATCGTCCACCTTGCCGACAAAGGTCCGTATAGTTAAAGCTATGGTTTTCCCAGTAGTGATGTATGGAAGTGAAAGCTGGACCATCAAGAAGACTGATCGCCGAAGAATTGATGCTTTTGAATTATGGTGCTGGAGGAGACTCTTGAGAATCCCATGGACTGCAAGAAGATCAAACCTATCCATTCTTAAGGAAATCAGCCCTGAGTGCTCACTGGAAGGACAGATCCTGAAGCTGAGGCTCCAGTACTTTGGCCACCTCATGAGAAGAAAAGACGCCCTGGAAAAGACCCTGATGCTGGGAAAGATGGAGGGCACAAGGAGAAGGGGACGACAGAGGATGAGATGGTTGGACAGAGGAGGAGGAGAAGGGGACGACAGAGGATGAGATGGTTGGACAGTGTTCTCGAGGCTACCAGCATGAGTCTGACCAAACTGCGGGAGGCAGTGGAAGACAGGTGTGCCTGGCGTGCTCTGGTCCATGGGGTCACGAAGAGTCGGACACGACTGAACGACAACAACAAATCATCCAGGAAAAAAGTGACAAGTGGGGTGCCGCAGGGTTCTGTCCTGGGCCTGTTGCTGTTCATCATCAAGGGATGCTCATCAAATCTGCAGATGACAACAAACTGGGAGGGGTAGCTAATGCTGCACACACACACACACACACACACACACACACACACAGCTTAACACGAGTCAACGGTGTGATGCAGCAGCAAAAAAGCTAATGTTATTCTAGGTTGCATCAACAGCCTAGGGTCCAAATAAAGGGAAGCAATAGTGCCACTTGATTCTGCCTTGGTCAGACCACACCTGGAATACTGTGTCCAGTTCTGGGCACCACAATTTAAGAAGGATGTGGACAAGCTGGAATGTGTGCTGAGGAGGGCAATCAAGATGGTCAAAGGTCTGGAAACCAAGCCTTTTGAGGAATGGTTGAAGGAGCTGGGTATGTTTATCCTGGAAAAGAAGAGAGTGAGAGGGTTGTCACATGGAACATGGGGCAAGCTTGTTTTCCCCTGTTCTGGAGGAGGGCAGGTCTTGAACCAATGGATTCAAATTGCAAGAAAGGAAATTCTGACTAAACATCATGAAAAACGTTCTGACGGTAAGAGCTGTTCAACCGTGGAATTGTCTGCCTCAGGAGGTTTTTAAGCAGAGGTCGGATGACCATCTGTCATGGATGCTTTAGCTGAGTTTTCTGCATAATCCTTGGCATCCCTTCCAACAAAAATAAAATCGAAAGGAATCTTGTTGAAGCTTACTCAGGAGTAAATTTACATGTCAAAACTCCTTGAAAGGGTTTGCACAGAACCAAGAAGAGGGGTGGGTGACAAATAGCCTCAAAGAAAAGGACAAAAAACTTTTTGAAAGGAAACCAGAGGGTCTTGGCTGATCTTATGATCTTGTAATGCAGTCTTGTAATGATCCTGTGACCAAATAAATCCAATTCAAAACCAGACCTCAGATAGACAACTGCGGCACATGGAAGTTCTACTTTTGACAAACAATTTGCTTTTACAGGAAGGGATGCTCACTTTCCCTTTGGTCATACAGTCAGAATACTTCTTAGGATTCCTTTGAATTCAAATAATCTATTGCCTATTTTTATGTCCTTTATGAATAAATGTGTTGAGGTGTGTGTGTATGTGTGTGTGTGTGTGTTTATATGTATGTATGTATGTGCATGCATGCGTGTTTGCAAACACACATCCGAGGGTGGATGGGTGCCAAACTGGGTCTTTGACCCAGGTGACAGAAGGCCTGGTTTCAGATCTGCCAGGATGTATCTGATGCAGCTAATCAGGGCAGGGGGTTGGACTGTGTAAGTCAGCTCTTCAAGTTATCACCAACTTCTAAGATGCCTCCCATCCCGTCCACCCCCCACCCCACCCCACCCCCCAAAAAATCATGCCCAGAGGCCCACATCACTCACGTGCACCAGCTGCTCCTGGGTGTCAAATTCCTTGGAACACCCTTCCCAGTGGCAGTTGGTCTCATACACTGCCTCAGCCTCTACTTTCCCGTCTTCCTTCTCCAATTCATCCCGGGGATCAAGCATGCCTAGTAAGGGATCCTGGGGTGGAGGTAAGAAATGGAGCGTGTTCAGAAAATCTTGGGAACAATTCAGATCAAGATATGATCATCTCAGTGTTGTCAGTAAGTTAAAATACCCTGCCACCAATGCCTCTGCTGCAACCATCAGATACCTGTATGCCTGCACAAACCAAAAGGATATGATCCTGAAACAAGCTTCTGCTAGGGCTCTCTCGGGTGAGCAACTTATGCAATGGCATCTGGTCAAAATGGAGCAGATATTGGGTTGTACCCCAATGTAGCACTGAGTAACACATTCCATCAGCACAATAATTTCTGCTGCTTGCTCACCAGGACCTCCCCCCCCCTCCTCCATGCCCCCTAAATGTTGCCCCACACAATCCCCACTGCACATGCAGTTTGGTTTGTGGACAGACTGGCAACGAGTGAGAGACGAAGGTGGCATGAACCACGCCTAGAGCGGAGTTGACATATCCAGCTGTGAGACTGAAATGTTGGGAGGAAAAACAAGCAAAGCACCTTGGTTTTTATGTGTAACGCTGATGGTGAGAACATCTCCCTCTCTCTCTCCTCCACGCCCCCACCGCCCCTCCAGCTCCAAATGAGCCACTCCAGTCCTGGACACTTGGCTCTGGATTTGGAGAGAGGGCACGCTCTGTGTCTGTGCGAGCACATTGGTGTGGCCCGATGTTACCTGTGTCCCTGTAGAGGCTGGGCTGGAAATGTCACCCTCCGAGCACTCCTCCATGCACTTGGTGCTCAGGGCATCCAGAGGGCTGCCCAGGCTGGGCTCTGACTTCAGCTGTGGGAAAGAGACGGCGAGAGCTCCAGGTGATGGTGCCCTCTCCCAGTGCAGCCCCAGACCCGAAGGAGGACCCTTCTCCCTCTGTTAACTCTACGGCCACCCATCTTGCTTTCCCAAACGAATGCGAGAGGTTAATCTAAGAGCCTACCAAGAGTGCTAAGGCACCCCTGGGTTGTTAACATTTATTTCTGAGGGCTTTTTGTGGGGGGTTGGGGGTGGGCAGGCTATGGGACTTGGTAAGCAATGGGTACAGCGGTGTCATGTTGGGGGCTTTGGGTATTCACATGCTTGAGCGTGACACGTTGAGAGGGGCGGGTGGGTGAACTTGATACCCACTTACCTGGCAGTGTTTCAGCATCCCACGGGGTGGTGGCATATGGTGCATCATCCCTGGCCGGCCAGGTATGTGTTCATGAGATCCACAGGGAGCCATAGGTGGGTTGTGGCCAAACGACATCCCTTGAGCTTTCTGGTGGCCCATGGGGCTCTGGAACCCAAGGGAAGGACTGCCGAGGGTGACAGAAGAAAGCACAAGCTGTTTGCACGCAGAACACCTGCACAATGCACTATTTGCGCAATGAGCATTTGCATAGTGGCAGTGCTGTGCATGTGTAACATGATGCAACAGAAGTGCATAACGTGTTACAGAGCCCAAAAGCAGCTTTTTTAAAAAAACAAAAAGGGCAAGGAAAGTTTCTAGCCTTTATGCTTGAAAGGGCACAGGCAATGCCATCCAGCTGTGAAACATGGAGCTGAGGAAACTTCTGGTTGGGGGGCACTATGAGTGGAGAATGAGAACTAACATAACCGGGAAGTTTTTTTTTGTATCTCCAGCACAACCGTAGAACTATTTTCATTTTCTTCAGAGTGCATTTGTACATCATCCCCTTACCCGGCTTACCTTAATTTAACAGAACTACCCTTTGACTATCTATAATTGGGCTTGCTTGGGCAGCTAAGGAGTGCGGAATTGAGGAGATGTAGTCAGGTTTGGGTGTGAGGATTCCCCCCTCCTTATTGCAGTGCTCCTCAGACACAAAAGGCTCTGGCTTTGGAGGCAGACATTGGTGTGCTTCCCCAGAGAGTAAATCATAGAAAGTGGGGCATATATGCTTCTGCTTCAGAATGGCTAGAGTGGGAAGAAGGGGGAGTGGAAGCTCATTTGTGCCAGTTTGGGGAAAACGGAGAACTTCAGGTGTTGGGAGGATTGAGAGACAGACAGGTGATGCAAGCCCACAGTGGGTCAAGAACATTTTTAAAAACATGTTTGACTTTTTAAAATATAAGGTTTTATAATATATGTTGCAAAGACATGGCACGTATTTGCTCAAGAGCCACAACTGGCTGACATTTCTGGGTGTGTATGAGAGTTTCCCATACATTTTGCATATAAGTGAAGAAGGCTCTTAGTCAGAGGTCTAACACTTGCTGAGTTCCTGAGTTTAAGTGTTTTTATAAGAGGAACAGGATTTTATGGTGCCCGGGACAGTTCCTCAGGTTTCCAAATATGTCCCTGGTCCTAAAAAAAGTTGGGGTTCCGCAATACACACAAACCTGACCTATCCCGGAAGGGAACACCTACCTGCTGGTGCCAATGGAGAGGTGCCCGTAGGAGCCACCAGCCGAAGCACAGCGGGAGTTTATGTAAGCCACCAAGGAATTGGGAGAGGTGCGGATGACAGTCTGCAGATCAATGCTGGCATCCGAGAGTGGAGAGATGGACAGTGCTCGCTTCTTGGTCAACTTGGCTGTGCTTCGGGGCGTAGAAAAGCGAGTACCTGGGTGGGAAACAGGAAGAACACACGGAGCTGCCTTATCCTTAGTCAGACTTTGCATCTGGGTCAATATATTGCCAACATTGGCTGGCAGCTGCTCTCCCAAGTTTTCAGACAGGGTTCCCCACCTACAAGGCTATCTAGAGTTTATTCATTTATTCAAAGCATTGAAGTGCTCTAAATGAATGTTGGCAGGTCACCAAGCTGTTTGTGCATCTTCTCCCTTCCCAAGGGCAAGATGCCAGGGATTGAACCCGCACATTCCCCAATGCATTTCGTCATATGAGGTTGCCTGGCCCTCTAAGACAGGGAGGGGGAAGCCATGGCCCTCCAGGTGTTGCTGAACTACAACTCCCAGCAGCCAAGAATCCTTTGTGGGAAGTCATGTGCTTTAAACGGACAGTGTATTTGCAGCCTTGGAGTGGGAAAGTAAACCAGTTGACACAGCAAGACGGAAGAACAAAAGCAGGGGTGTTATGTACTGAGCTGAATCCTAGAACAATAGGATCCAGAATGCAGCAGTCTGATTGGTCCTAGAACAATAGGATCCAGAATGCAGCAGTCTGATTGGTCCTAGAACAATAGGATCCAGAATGCAGCAGTCTGATTGGTCCTAGAACAATAGGATCCAGAATGCAGCAGTCTGATTGGTCCTAGAACAATAGGATCCAGAATGCAGCAGTCTGATTGGTCCTAGAACAATAGGATCCAGAATGCAGCAGTCTGATTGGTCCTAGAACAATAGGATCCAGAATGCAGCAGTCTGATTGGTCCGCGGGAGCCACCCAATCCAGCTCCGGGTGGAAGTGAATCAGCGAACTGATTGGCCCGCAAGAGCAGCCAATCATGCTCCTGGAGGAAGTGAATCCGCAACATGATTGGCCTACAGGAGTAGCCCGGAAATAGCCAATCACGTGGGGCCCATTGTGTAAATAATGTATATATAGCAGACATTTTGGGGAAAGATCCATTCATTGCTACTATGAGCTGAATAAAGAGCATGAAATTCACACTTGACTCCGAGTATATTTCAAGGAGGCTCTAGGGTCAGTAGCGTGTCCCCACTTGGGGGTGTGGGCCCAGGTAGGTGCCCTATATTGTTGACCTTTGATGCTGACCTTGTCCGGGACAGCCTCTAGTAATTACAGGCATGTTCCAAAGTGGAGATGTATGTGCTGGGGCTTGCATGGAAGTTGTCACCACGGCAGGTCCTACAGCAAAAGAGACAAGCCACTTTGAAAACTGCACAAGAGCTTGCCTTTTCAGCAAGAGCAGCAGCTATGGCAAAACTATCAGAGAAAACTCCAGCTGCATGCAAAACTTCTGCCTGTGCTTACTTATCTGTACTCTCAAGTCTGTAAGCTGCAGTGTGTCCCCTTCAACCTCACCCCCCACTCATTACTTCTCATGAATTTGCCGCCGCCTGTCCTTGAAACTCACCATCAGTATGAGAAGGATGTTCACTTCCAGGTGGCATCCCATAGGTGTGATGATTCCCCATGGAGTTGGCTTGGTGGTAATATGACAAGTCATTGATTCCTGGAAAAGAACAGGGAGTGAGCCATTAATAGAAGCAGGGGATGTTTTGGTCCACCCTGGGATTCTTTGGAATGTCATCAAGGGCTCTTCAATGAGAAGACCAGTACTGGCAGACAACCGAATCCTGAACAAGGCCCCTGATAATATTCCCTTCCAACATCTACCTCGATGGGTGTGATGAGTGTGTTTTGAGACACAAGGGCATTGTGTCAGGTGCACAGAGAAAAACGAGGATCTGCAAGGCTTGCTGGTCCTCTGCGCAAACTGAATGTGCACATGCATTTCTAGAAAACCCTCTCTACAAATCCTCCGTAGCATTAAAGGGTTCCATGCAAGAGCTCCTCAGCAGACATAGCAACATGGAAAAGGTTCCAGGAAGCTGGGTGGGTTGGAAAGCCCTCTTGGGAAAGAACAGAAGGAGAGGCAAACAGATAGCTCAGGTGGAGTGTTGAGCAAGAAGACTGTGCTGTGAGACTGACCTTCCACCATGGTGCTGGGTTGCCCTTGCCCATGGAGGGGGCGAAGGTAGCAGTGTTCTACGTAGTTATTAACTGGTGGGTTCATCGGGTTGAACATGGTTTGTCGGAGGCTGGATGCAGTCAGGGACACATCTGCTTTTTTGGTGGGTTACAGTGGGCCAGGAAGTGGCAGTTCTCCTGCTGAGGGATCCAGATCTGCAAGAGACAGAGTATAGTCATGTGAGAAGACAAGAGAGACCATCACCCAAGATCCCACAGTCACTGGTGTGGTGGCTCTAGAATTGGTCCAACAGTTGAGCAATGGCAACAAAAGATTATGGAATACATGGAAATTGCTAAATTGACATAAAAAATCAGGCAACAGGGTGACGAACCTTTTCGAAAAGAATGGGGAAATTATATGACATATATAGACAAGATGTGTATAGTAGATTAATATGGAATTAAACCTCATAACGGGAAGGGAAATTCAGCAAATGGAAATAGAACGGAAAGGTAATTAGTAGATGTTTGGAAAGGGAAACAAATTATGTATATTTTGAGAACATTAGATGTATAAGTTTGAGAGATTAGTTATAAAATTATGAAAATTGGACAAGAATGTGAAATTTAAAGTTTGATTTAAAGAAGACAGAACATGGAAGATTGGAAGTCGATATTAGATACAGAATATAAGTTATTTTATGTAATTACTAGATGTAATTATATGTGTATATTAAAATCAATAAAAATCATTGTGGAAAAGAATAGAATTGGTCCTGTCTTGTTGCGCAGTTCATCCAAGGACCCTAGTTTTCATCACTGACAGAGAGGGGGGTCACATGTCAGTGGCAGAGCACATACGTCGCATGCAGAAAGTTCTAGGTTGAATTCCTGGCATCTCCAGGCAGGGCTGGAAAATACTTTTCTCTCCCCCCACCCACTTGAAACTCTGAAGAGCCACTATCTGTCACATCAGATCATATTGAGCGGGGCAGGACCAAGAGTCTGGTTTGGTGCAAGGCAGCTTCCTATGATAACACAGGTTTAATGTACACCTTCCATGATTAGCTCCAGTAACAGTAGTATATGCCCTTAAACAGATACGGAGGGCTCCTCCAGACGGCCAATTTATTATTTTTTCTTGATTTGGCTTGCACAAAGTTTACACGGGGGTTAGATTATATCCAGTCTTTATTGAGTATTTGTTCTGATTTGTTTGCTCGTAGCTTACACAAGAATGAACATTCATCCTGCATTCATCCCGGTTTGCTGTTTTTATACATCTACCATTTGTCATTCATTCAATCAATCCACACACCTTTCAGTGTCGCTTACCCGAGCTGCAAAAAGTCTTCTTCTTGTTGTTTTTTTAAGTGGATTCATTGCATTAGAGCGACAAAGCACAGTAATCCACTTTAATTGAAAAAAAAACCTAAAATTCTCAGTATGTGCCTGAATCCCTCCCACAAAATGCTGACAAATCTGGAGAGAGACAGAGGCAGTGACACCCCAGTTTTCTGATGAAAGGAGGAAAAGAGTTTTCTAGTAAAGCAGAGTGGAGTGAGGGGAGAATCAGAGGCTCATACTGTAATTAAATAGATACAATATTAACTCCTCCCTTTCTGGGGAAATAAATGAATAAATGAATAAAAAAACGAAAATGCCTTTTAACTCCAAATAGGTTGACTAAGATTTATAAGACAGAATCAGATCAGTGTTGGAAGTGTAAAGAAGTGGAGGGAACATTCTTCCACATGTGGTGGGCATGTAAAAAGGTAAAAGGGTATTGGGAAATGATTTATAATGAATTTTAAAAAAATGTTCAAAATTACTCCTCCCCCCCCCAAAAAACAGAGTCCTTTTTGTTTTGGATTGATAATGCTGTTTCACCACTATTCTGAAGGGGATGTGAACAGTGGGATTCTTTTTGCACATGTGGTAGGAATGCAACCCAGTTCAAAGGTTTTGGGAAACTGTATTTGAGCAAATATCTGACATTACAGGACAACTCATCCCCCCTAACCCTGCTTTCACCTTTCTATCTATTGCATATCACCTGGTGATATCAGTCAAACACAAGGAACTTGCTACGCTGTGTGTTTCTCTCTCCCATACTTTTGCCATCACCACTCTATGGAAAGACCACCCACAGCTTTCCATTGGGATGCTATCTCCATTTATTACTTTCACCAAAAGAACATCACTCACTTCCCCTCCGCCCACTTACTCAGATTTCCTCACAGCAAGGCTCAATAGGTAAATGGGCACAGAACATCAGCCTTAGGTTCTCTTTCTTATACTGTTACAGACCAAGTAAGTGCTGTGTGCATGAATTTTACCTGTATTACTCCAGAGTCATTTGTACTTGTGCTGTTGTTTTCTCTTTCATTGTATAAACTATAAAATGCAATTTTAACAGAAAATACTTCTAAGTGGTGGCAGATTTAAGATCTCCTTCCAACCTGGGTGCAATGAAATACACGGGAAGTATGCAGGGCCACCAGCCCACATGAAAGTGTGGCACAAGCTCAGGTCTTCCTCACCACCGCTTGCATTCTGATGGACTCGTGTTTTACACAACAAGGATTGTTGACTTTCTTATCCATTTAACAGCAGCCTTCTCCAGGCATAGAGAGGGACAGCTTCACTGACTTAGTGCTTGTGTGTCCTGTTCTGTGCAGGTGGCAACCCTATTCCCAGCTGTGCGGATCCACAGGAACTCCCTCCCATCTTGAGTGGCAAACACATACTATGGCTGACACAGCAATGCGCCCTTCACTCAAGGTGGTGATGTACCCTAACTCCACAGAGGTATCCTTTGCTTTAAGATGCCTTCTATTTGAAGAGTTGTCTGGTCCAATTTCTGCTCAAAAAGCAAGGACCATCAGGAGAGGTGAGCAGGAGGGGCCTCCAAGTTGCCCATCAACATTTAGCAGCCTGGATGGGCACACAGGTCACTTGGTCATAGTCTGGTCAAATGTACAGTGCTTCTATCAGAATTCTTGATACTGGGAATGCGCCTTCACTGTGTACTTTAGCATTTTTGTTTAGACAAGTCTGCCCAGGTATTTAGAAAGCTGGTGCATGTATTGATCTGTTTTTAGTTTATTGTTGATTTTAATTTTTTCAGTGTTTTCAATTATTGCTGTTATTTTTTTAAAACTGATAATCATATTGTTTTGCCTTTTTTGTAAACTTCTTTGAGGGCTTTTTTGCAATCAAGCAGTGTATTAAATTTTATGAAATAAATAAATCATAGTAATTATTTTAAAACTTGCATCTCTTTATATAAAATAACACATGCAAATATATTTACTGGTGATGTATCTCCTTTGTCAGCAGTTCATAAGTCGCCACCCAACACTCATTTTTGCCTTTGTTTAGAGGATTGCTTTTGTGGACTGTCATAGGGAATGTTGCATGATAGGGACTGTCATAGGGAATGTTGCCTCCATCTACACTGTGCCTTTTAAGACACATCATACCACTTTCACAGTCATGGGTTTCCCCTCCAAAATCCTGGGAACTGTAGTTTGTTACAGGTGCTGAGAGTTAACACGAGCCACAATTCCCAGAGTGGTTTAACAATCAATCCATCTCCCAAGGGAATTCTGGAAACTGTAGGCTCTATGAGAGGAAAGGGGTTAACAACTCTCAGCACCAGTAACAAACTAAAGTTCCCAGGATACTTTGGAAGAAGCCAGGACTGGTTAAAGTAGCAAACTCTATCATCACTGCTTCAAATGTTTGCAAACCATTTGCTGTTTCTTAACAGCCAACAATGTATTCTGGATTCCAGCAGAGGGAGCCAACACTATAGCACTACAAGGTGAAAGATTCATAATGCCATGTGATATCTTTATACCTCCTGGCAAATAGAAGGGGAAGAGATGGAGGCAGTGAGAGATTTTACTTTCTTGGGTTCCATGATCACTGCAGATGGTGACAGCAGTCACGAAATTAAAAGATGCCTGCTTCTTGGGAGAAAAGCAATGACAAACCTAGACAACATCTTCAAAAGCAAAGACATCACCTTGCAGACAAAGGTCCGTATAGTTAACGCTATGGTTTTCCCAGTAGTGATGTATGGAAGTGAGAGCTGGACCATAAAGAAGGCTGATTGCCAAAGAATTGATGCTTTTGAATTATGGTGCTGGAGGAGACTCTTGAGAGTCCCATGGACTGCAAGAAGATCAAACCTATCCATTCTGAAGGAAATCAGCCCTGAGTGCTCGCTGGAAGGACAGATCCTGAAGCTGAGGCTCCAATACTTTGGCCACTTCATGAGAAGAGAAGACTCTCTAGAAAAGACCCTGATGCTGGGAAAGATGGAGGGCACAAGGAGAAAGGGACGACAGAGGATGAGATGGTTGGACAGTGTCCTTGAGGCTACCAGCATGAGTCTGACCAAACTGCGGGAGGCAGTGGAAGACAGGCGTGCCTGGCGTGCTCTGGTCCATGGGGTTACGAAGAGTCGGACACGACTGAACGACTCAACAACAACAATATTTATTCCCCGCCCCACCTCTGGTCTTTGCAAGGCAAAGAGTGACTCGAAGGGCCATCTTGATTAGAAAAATGATGTCTCTTCTCTATTGCTATTCTAAATATATTGGGAAGTACCCATAGCTCTATTTCCATTTTTTGAAAGCCCAGCAGATCCTATAATAATATGCCCCAATAGTCCAAATTGTGTCTTTGCGCTTAACATTTGAGAGAAAAACATATGACTGTAATTACATTTTTATCCCAAGGATCTCAGGCTAGCATTCATGGCTAACCCCTGTCCATTTTATATTCCCTACAAACCCGTGAGGAAAGTTTTTAATTGTAATTGTTATTAATTACCCGCCCTTCACCCTGAGTTCTATTTTAATAACACCCTAAGGTCCTAAAAGGCAGGTTGCAACATTGAAAACACAACATTGAAAGCTGCTTAAAAAAACTAGCAGTAACAGAAATATGGTGGGCATATACATCTGAAGTGTCAAAAGCCAGGGTAGCCTTCAAGCATTCTCCGAAAGCTGTACAATGAAGGTGCTTGGTGCACCTCTGCAGGGAAGGAGTGCCACACTGCCGCCGCCACCCTGAGCTTCTAAGATGGTCTATTTTTATTATTTTATTATTATTTATTGAATTTATATACCACCCTACACCCGGAGGTCTCAGGGTGGTTCACAGAAGCAGTGTGATCCTTCTTTAAATGTGCAGTGCCTGTTTTACTTACTTTAATGGGGTCTATTGCGAAGTGAATGTGCACAGGATAGCACAGCCTTAGTGAGAAGTCTCCACCAGTTTCTTTCACTGCCACTTCAGATGCCTTCAGATCCCACCTTTTGCTGACAAGTTCTGCCAGTGGTTTAACCAAGAATCTCTCTCTCTCTCTCTCTCTCTCTCTCTCTCTCTCTCTCTCTCTCACACACACACACACACACACACACACACACAGGAAAATTTCAATGCTAACTGCTCTTGTGCAGTTACAACCATTTCTTGGTCCAAATGGTCAGCATCCTTTGGTGATACCTGAGGAAACCATACCCAAGGCACTTCTCGGCCAAGATGGCGTCCTGCTGGCTGGCCTTGTGTCAAACAGATGCCTTCCTTCCAAGGCACACAGCGGCTTGAGAGTGTGTCTGAGGATTTACATCAAGATTTTTCATGGGGGGGGGGGAGTGAAGCCTTCCTCTTCACACACCATGGGTGGAGAAGCCTCAAGCCATGCCTAACTGTACAATGTGCTGCAGTGCTTTTGCCCAGTTGCACTATGTCAATGTCTCTTGGATGGATCGTGTTCGCAACCTGAGCGTCCACTGTATTTAAAATGCATCTCTGTGTTATATGTGGGGCATAGGAATTCATTCATTCCCCCCCAATCTAGTCCAGCCCCCCCAAAGTCTGAGGGACAGCGGACTGGCCCCCTGCTGAATAAGTTTGCTGACCCCCTGCTCTAACCATTATGCCACACTGTTTTTTGGTCCTTTGCAGTCTCAGCCCTTATCTGCCTCCCCTGCAGTTGCTACAGTGTCTAATTGTTTAGAAGAAGGCACTTTAATAGCAACCACACAATTAATGTAACATTTAGTTTGGCCTTAGCTTCTGAAACCTTTGGCAGGGATAGGCAGCTGTCTCCCCCAGACATCAGGGACATCTTGTGACAATTGAGTTAAAACAGAGATCTGCTAGCTGGTTTGGTGGGTGGGGAGGGTTTAGAAGGTCTAACATCCCCTTTCTCAAATGCCTTGCAATTTGTCTAAGCATGCAAAGTCAGCATAATTCAAAATATATTGACTCAAAATATTGCACCTAGGCAGGATAACTCCTCTAGGTGCCACCCCCCAGCTCCAAGGGGAATGTACCACAGTTTGGAAATTCAATGCATTCCTACACTCATTCAGAAGACGCCATCGAATTCCAATGACTGTTCTCAGTGTCATTTGTTTAGTACACCTTCCTCCAGGAACAGGTTCCTCTTAAGACAGCTAGTCTCAAACTTTTATTTTTCCCAGCCCACTTGAAAAATGCTCAGGTTCTCGTCACACCACTTAATAAGCTGTTTGTTGCTGTTCTACAGATCAAAGCACATAGATAACTGAAATGAGCCCAGGGGCTGTTCTGAAGGCGCATGGGGTGAAGCTAAACAGGTGAGTGACCTCTGAGGAACCGCTTTGGGTTCCATGATGGAAGAAGCATCACTTCGTTCTATTTCCTCACGTCCTGATGTACAGATAGTCACACATAAATGTGAGAGGGGGCTAAAAAAAAAAACCAAAACCTGTGCGTTTCTAGAAATTCATACTGGATAGGAAATTTCTCCCTTTCACACAGAGACACGCGCATGTTTATGTTTACATGCAAATGCTCACACCACAAGATGGTTGTGGCTTTTGGGGTGTGGTTAGACACACCCTCACTAAACGCTCCCTGCAAGAAGTGTCACTCTAATCACTGGTTTAGCAACCCTGATGCTTCAGAATTCTGATTTTATAGAACGGCATTAACATTATAAATGCCTAGGTGGGGGTGAAGGTGGCAATCAAGAGTTACCACAATAGCTGGTCCAGGCCAACCTCTCTGCAGTTTAATGTAGGCCATGTTCTTCCTCAACCATCACAGGCAAAATGCTTGGAGTCACAAGTGGGGTGTGCTGGCCCCAGGGGTTTGTCTGTGAAGTGAGGTCCAAGTCCAGTCCTGGGTCTAGGGGTCCAAAGGAGGTCAGTCCGGCGGGGAGCGAGGCAGGGAGCAGGTCAAGGTCCAAGGCAGGTGCAGGCACAGGGTTGCGGGTCAAGCATACATTCACAGCTAAGTTGCTCATGCAACTTGGGCTGGGGCTGGCTGGCTTTTATCTGGCCCTATGCTTAGGGCGGCCCCGATCCTCTGGAGACTCGCCTCTCCTCCGGGCGTGGAGGCGAGCACTCCTCCTGTAAGCACTTAGCTCCCTTCGCCTCTCTGCCCTGAGCCTCTGCAGCCCAGGAGAGGCTGGTGGGTTACTAGACCCAGGGGCCGCCTCAGCTTCCTCTGATGAGTCTGGGAGTGGGGCACCTGCAGGCAATGGGTCCTCCCTCCCATCAGGAGCCAGAGCAGACTCTGCTGATGCCTGCACCTGGGGATCCAGCACAGGTGGGGATCCTTCAGGCTCAAGCCCTGGCCCTCGCTCAGCTGGTTCTGGAGGTGGGGAATCTTGTGCAGGCTGGGATCCCTCAGGTTCAGCATCTGAGTCTGACTCCCAGGCCATCACACGGGGAGACCTGTGCTGCTGCTGCTGCTTATTAGTTTCGCACAGGCATCAAGATGGCCACCGTGAGTAAGGGATGTGGAACTGGGTGGGCCATTGGTCAGATTCAGCAGGGCTCTTCTTATTTTCTCATGTCAGCTGAGGAGGCCCTACTTCATATTTGGCAGCCACATCAACCTCGACAAGAAACAGGGCACTTTTGATTGTCCCTCTGGAGTCTGGGAGCACTTTGTACCCGGCCCCATCCCTTCTGGAGGCAGGTATAAATCTTTAACGTCCCTTTGCTACATTACATTTATGTTTGGTGTTGCTGCAGCTGCTACTACTGCCTTTTGTTGTGGTTCAGAATGTCTTGTCTAACCCCTTTATGATGCAAACTGCTTACACTTTCTTTTTTAAAAATATAAAGAGGTTCTATGGCCATAGGTTATGGCACACACGCAGAAGAACTAGGATGTCTGCTCCTCCCCATCTCCTGTGGAGCAACCCGTCATATCATATATTGACCATGTTCTCTCCAGATCCCTTTCCCCAGTCCTCCCCTCCCCAAATATGCACACAGCTATTTGGGAGATCCATATTATTCCCCTGTAATGTAATGCAATTTTAACTCCAAACCAGAGGTGCCCAAAGGCAATGAATGGACTTGGTTCCTGAATGTACCACCCGTTCACTCTCAACACTGACGCAACACCACTCCTGAAATGTTCAGATTCTAGCTATGTATGAACAACACAGTGTGTTATTATATATTTGTAAAATAATGAGTGGTGTTTAAAAACCAAATCGGGCCAATTTGACCAATTGTCATGCAAGGTATCCACATGAAAAATATGCACAATGGGCAATGCATGAAATACCTTGCTGTTTGTTGCATGGTCTGTGTTTCTGCTACCTATGCTTCTTGGCCAGGCAAAATCCCATTCTGTTCATTTGCACATCTTATGTATAGCAAATGTGCACACTGACGGAGTTTTGTGCACTACACAGTTTGGAGTCTCCCTTAACTCACAAGGACTGGGTTGCTCCACAGGAGATGGAAAGGAGCAGCAGACACCCTAGTTCTTCTGCACGTGTGCTGTGTCCATGTGAATTAAGGTGGGTATTTTTCATGTGGATACCTTGAATGTTAATTGGCCAGTGTACATAAACATACAGGTGTCTAGCCCTTTACAACAAAGAAGTCCTAGGCCCCTGCCCCAAAGGGCTTACAATCTAAAAAAAAAAAACTTTACAAGTGAGAAGAGGCAGAGGAAGGGGAAGGAAATGGAAGCTTTGTTATAACAAGGGCTGGAAACTACAGGATTGTTGTGCCCAAGGTTTCTCAGAAAGAAATCTGCACAATTTTGTCTCCATCCTTGCACATCCTCCACGATCTTTAGTACATATGCACAAAAGCCAGGTTTTTTCTCTCTCTGCGGAGCTCTCATTTGAAGGAGAGAAGTCGAAACACAAGCAATGTTGCTGGAGAGCCAGCTGCTTCAAGGCAGAGATGGATCCTCCCACTTTTCTAAAAGAGGGAGGAAATATGTAGGTGGTTTTTAATTACACATTTTACTAGGTTAGATATTTTAATGGTATTTCATGTAAACTACCTCAGAGATCCTCCTGGACCAAGAAGGGGGGGGGGTAGAAATTACACAATAAATGATAATATACTCAAGTTAAACTGTCTGTTTCTTTAAAGAGGTGATAAGAAGGTGAGGCGGGACTTTTAAGACCAACATCCAGTATCCTGTCCGCCTCCCCCAATCATCGTTCAGTGCTGTAAGGGGCCCAATCTGCACTTAGGCATATAAAGGAATATCACACAACTTTAAACGGTCACAGCTTCCCCCAAAGAATATTGGGAACTGTAGTTTGCTTAGGGTGCTGAGAGTTGTTATTAAATCCCTATGCCCCTCATGGAGCTACAATTCCCGGAGGAGTTTAATAATCACTTCCTCTTCCCAGGGAACTCTGGGAAATGTAGCTCTGTGAGGGGAATTGGGGTCTCAGCTCTCAGCAGCATTAACAAACTACAGTTCCAAGGATACTTTGTGGGAGGCCGGATGGGGTCTGAGTTGGGGATTGCTGGCCCTCCAGATGTTAAACTCTAACTCCCATCATCCCTGAGCACTGGTCATGCTGGCTAGAGCTGATGGGAGTTAAAGAAATATGTGGAAGGCCACAGGTTTCCCACACCTTGTAAACTCCCTTGTGTACAAGGCTCTTCCTTTCCATACACTTAAGCAACAGGTATGTGCCAACCTGTGCAAAAGTACCACTGAAATTACTCCATCCATGTGCACAAAATAAGTGGGAATACAGCAGTCTGTTGACTCATAGAAACATGTCCACATGTGGGCACATGAAATGCCACAGTGCAGATACAGGCACACAGACTTAAAACATGAAGCTGGTGAGGTCACAGCCATGTATACTTGAAACCTGCCACACAAGGAAGCGCATATTCCACGTACCTCCAGATCACCGGATTAATTTTTTTTTGGGGGGGGTTAATTAATGGAGGAGGAGATGTCATGCCTGAGTGCCTTCTGCTCATGATTGCCCTAGAAAATCATTGGGTTTATTTTTTTAAAAAAGAAATTAATTCTTCCACAATGAATCATTAGTCACTCCCAGATAGATACCAGTGTTATAGGTAAAGGTAAAGGTACCCCTGACCATTAAGTCCAGTCACGGACAACTCTGGGGTTGCGGAGCTCATTTCGCTCTATAGGCCGAGGGAGCCGGCGTTTGTCTGCAGACAGCTTCTGGTTCATGTGGCCAGCATGACTAAGCCGCTTCTGGCGAACCAGAGCAGCGCATGGAAACAGGAGCAAAGCCTGTTACGGGGATTCGAACTGTCGACCTTCCGATCGGCAAGCCCTAGGCTCAGTGGTTTAGACCACAGCGCCACCCATGCCCCGTGTTATAAGAGGCTCTTAAATGGCAATTTCCATACTATCTATAGCTATAAATATTGTTTTATTTTTTAAAAAACCAGTAAAATCTTTGCTACACCAGGCATTTAATTTCTAAAATGAGAAAGCTTGCACAGAGGATGCAAAAATCTCCAACAGTGGCTGATTGTGGTAGTGCTGGTTGTGGTTACACACTTTCTGCACATGCTCAAAGGAACAGTTTTTTTTTTAAAAAAAACAACTCTGGCTCATATAAACCAGATTTCAATAGGAACAGGATGCTAGACTAGCTGGGCCATTGGCCTGATCCAGCATGGCTCTTATTCTGATATGTTCTTAAAGTGCTGGAGCAAGTGAGAAAGAGAGAGAGACCTGCTGTGCGGCAATTCTCTGTGTGGGATAAGAGTCCTATCAGAGATTTCCCTTTGCATTTCCCTTTTTTCTATTTGTTCTGATTAGTTGGTTTTTTTATTGCAATGTATTCTGAAAAGTGTCCACAAAACTTTTCAAAAAACGGAATTTTTTTCAATAAAACATAAATATTAATAAACCAACCAACCAGTGTTTAGGTTAAGCTGCAAGTCTCAACATGACCACCCTTTTCTCCTAGTGCTGCAGCAGTTAAAACAAAAACAACTGAAGGCGGTTCTGTTTGGGGAAGTTTTTTTAATGTTTGATGCTGTATTGTTTTTAATATTCAGTTGTAAGCTGCCCAGAGTGGTTGGGGAAACCCAGCCAGATGGGCGTGGTATAAATAAAACTTATTATTATTATTATTATTATTATTATTATTATTATTATTATTATTATTATCAGGGTCCAGTATGGTTTCAAGTTGGATGGGAGACAGCATGCTGAGATTCCTGCATTGCAGGCATAGGAGCCAACTCCTAGGGGCTGAGGAGGCTTTGGCCCACCACATGGGCGTAGCCAAGGGGGGGGGCAGCTGCCTCCCCAGATCAAGTAAAACAATAGAAATACTCAACTGACCAATCACGTTGGTTTGCCCCCCCCCCAAGTCCTGCCTCCTTAACAAAAATCCTGGCTATGATCATAAACCCCCTAATAAAATATTACAGGTAGCGAAGCCCCACCCCCAGTTGATGGGCATTGCCATTCAAATAGTGTGCATGCACCGTGCCATGTGATCGATTGTGTGGGGTGGGGCTTACCTGGGCCCCCAATATTTTATTCAAGTTGTCACCCCGATGTAGGGGTTGGGCTAGATGACCCTTGGGGGTCCCTTCCAACTCTACAATTCTATGCTTCTTCTGCAGATAGGAAAGTGGGGCGAGCGAGAGATTTTGAGAGCCAAGAAGGGCAGAAAGGGGCAGGATTCAGCGGTCCCTCTTTCTCAGTCATCCACACCTTCAGCTCCCAATTTCAATTAATCCCGGAGGAAGAACCACGGACCTGCCCGTGGAAGGGGGTACTTCTGAACCCAGGAGCTGCGGGGTGCGCTGCGCACTCAACCGCCGCCCGGCGGAACGACAGAAGGAACAGAGAAAAGTCTCCTCTCCTTTCCGGCGTTCGCGCCCGCGCTCGGAGGCTTCTCCTCCTCCCCGTCCACTGGATCCGCGCTCCGGCCTTCCCCGCCAGCCAGCCGAGGCCCTTCCCAGCGAGGTGGGTGTTCTCGGCGCATTTGTTATGACTTGGGAGCCGATAATGGCAGATCTTATAGACAGCTCTGCTCCTCCCGCCGTGCGGCGGCTTCGTTGGAGAGAGAGG
The DNA here is from genome assembly GCF_009819535.1 of Lacerta agilis. Classification (NCBI taxonomy): domain Eukaryota; kingdom Metazoa; phylum Chordata; class Lepidosauria; order Squamata; family Lacertidae; genus Lacerta; species Lacerta agilis. Next base: position 4,115,309 of record NC_046313.1, on the reverse strand, counting down.
AGAAGCGCGCCCGCTTCGCGGAGCTGCCTCGCCTGCCTCCCCGCCAATTTCTAAAAAGCTAACTTGGCATGTGGCAGGGAGAGGAGGGAGAAAGGGGGAAGGGGATGCCCGGCAGCCCGGGTAGCGCATGTGAACACGGATCGTTACCCCGGCAAGAATCCGACGCGCTGGACACACCGCAAGCCTGTTGCGCAAACGCGCCAAGGGGAGAAGAGGTTTTGCAAAAGGCTGGACCACCGCTCAGACCTCTACTTAAATCCCACGTCCCTAGCTCCCGGTCCCTAACTCCCACCCTCTCTCAAGTGTTACGGTGGGTACAGCCACTGCCGGTGTCGGGCTATTTTGCTCCCGGGGCAAGACTCACTGCTTGCACCCCCAGCCAGTCTCAACAAAAATGGGACTTCCATTTTCAAAAACAGATGTCTTGCAGAAAGTTAAATGCGCGAAACTTGAAACTGCTAGGTTTGTTTTAATTTGCAAGTTTAATTAGAAGAGGAGTTTGGATTTGATATCCCGCTTTATCACTACCTGAAGGAGTCTCAAAGTGGCTAACATTCTCCTTTCCCTTCCTCCCCTCTGTGAGGTGAGTGGGGCTGAGAGACTTCAAAGAAGTGTGACTAGCCCAAGGTCACCCAGCAGCTGCATGTGGAGGAGCGGAGACGCGAACCCAGTTCACCACATTACGAGTCCACCGCTCTTAACCACTACACCATGCTGGCTTAAGTAATACTGCAATCTTTTATAATCTTTCTCAAATGCAAGAGAAAACTAATCTGTATATGTAAAACTGCCCCTCAAAGGTGTCTGTGCCCTCAGAGGCTGCCTAGTTGGCCTAATGACAGAACCGGCCCTGGATTTAATAGAACTTCAGAACTGTATTTTTTTTAACCAGCCCTGGTACATGTGCAAAACAGAGTGCTTTTGCTTTTGAACATGTGCAGAGTGGTTGATGAACCACCAGGCAATCTACCCCACAGCCAGATGACTGGAAAGGTGGAAAGGCTTTCGGGTCAAAAGAAGGCTGGGTATTGGTGACTAAAAATCCTTTTGTTATACCAAACAACTACACCAAAAAAATATCAATCACATGTATGAAGTGCTTTTGAGAGCCCTAAAGTGTTTCACACATATTCCAACAACCCTGTAAGGCAGGTCAGTGTTATCCCCATATTGCAAATGGGAGCCTGACAGACAGTGACTTGCCTTAGGCCTCCTGGTGAATTCATGGCAGTGGTGAGATTCTAACTAGGAACTTCCGGAAGTGGGGCTCAGGTTTATATCCACTCAGAGTAGACCCACTGAATTAATGGACACAAACAGTCTTTCAAAGGGTAGTTTCCAGTTTTAGTCCTGCTCAGTGTAGACCCATTTGTGTTAATGGACATGACTTATAAGTTCATTAATTTCAATAGGTTGTACTGTATTCAATGAATAGTAGAATAGACACACAGTATTCAAATTAATAAGCCTAAATTAGCTATGCCCAGTAACAGCAGTGGATTGGCCCTGAATGCAACCCAATGGGTCTACTCTGAGTAGGACAAAGGCTGGCTACAACTGTCAGTCTCTTAGCCACTTCACTATAACTTTGAGGAAGGACCATAATGATTGGCCCATCTGCACTTTACATTTAATGCAGTATCACTCCACTTTAAACAGTCATGTCTCCCCCACCCCTCACCCCCAAAAGAATCCTGGAATCTGTAGTTCATTGAGGGTGCTGAGAGGTGTTAGGAGACCCTGCTATTCCTATTGTGTTTTTATACTGTGCCCTGTGATCCTCAGATGAAGGGCAGCATATACATTTAATAAAATATTCCTCTCATACTGCTACAGTTCCTGGAGTGGTTTAAACAGCTGAGCCATCTTACCATGGAACTCTGGGATCTGTAACTCTGCAAGGAAAGGGGGTGGGTCTGTCAGCTGCCTTAACAAACTACACTTCCCAGGATTCTTTGGGCGAAGCCATGACTATTTAAAGGGACCCAAGTGGCGCTGTGGGTTAAACCACAGAGTCTAGGGCTTGCTGATCAGAAGGTCGGCGGTTCAAATCCCTGCCACGGGGTGAGCTCCCGTTGCTCGGTCCCAGCTACTGCCCACCTAGCAGTTCGAAAGCACATCAAAGTGCAAGTAGATAAATAGGGACCGCTCCAGCGGGAAGGTAAACGGCGTTTCCGTGCGCTGCTCTGGTTCACCAGAAGCGGCTTTGTCATGCTGGCCACATGACCCGGAAGCTGTCTGTGGACAAACGCTGGCTCCCTCGGCCTATAGAGCGAGATGAGTGCTGCAACCCCAGAGTCGGACACGACTGGACCTGATGGTCAGGGGCCCCTTTACCTTTACCTTTATAACTATTTAAAGTGGTATGATACTGCTTTAAATGTATGATGCAGATGGGGCCAAGTAGCACAGCAGCTGCACTGCATGCAGAAGGTCTCAGTTTCAGTGCTTGTTGTTGTTGTTCAGTCGTTCAGTCGTGTCCGACTCTTCGTGACCCCATGGACCAGAGCACGCCAGGCACGCCTATCATTCACTGCCTCCCGCAGTTTGGCCAAACTCATGTTAGTAGCTTCGAGAATACTGTCCAACCATCTCATCCTTTGTCGTCCCCTTTTCCTTGTGCCCTCCATCTTTCCCAACATCAGGGTCTTTTCCAGGGAGTCTTCTCTTCTCATGAGGTGGCCAAAGTACTGGAGCCTCAACTTCAGGATCTGTCCTTCTAGTGAGCACTCAGGGCCGATTTCCTTGAGAATGGATAGGTTTGATCTTCTTGCAGTCCATGGGACTCTCAAGAGTCTCCTCCAGCACCATAATTCAAAAGCATCAATTCTTCGGCGATCAGCCTTCTTGATGGTCCAGCTTTCACTTCCGTACATTACTACTGGGAAAACCATAGCTTTAACTATACGGACCTTTGTTGGCAAGGTGATGTCTTTGCTTTTTAAGATGCTGTCTAGGTTTGTCATTGCTTTTCTCCCAAGAAGCAGGCGTCTTCTAATTTCGTGACTGCTGTCACCATCTGCAGTGATCATGGAACCCAAGAAAGTGAAATCTCTCACTGCCTCCATTTCTTCCCCTTCTATTTGCCAGGAGGTGATGGGACCAGTGGCCATGATCTTAGTTTTTTTGATGTTGAGCTTCAGACCATATTTTGCGCTTTCCTCTTTCACCCTCATTAAAAGGTTCTTCAATTCCTCCTCACTTTCTGCCATCAAGGTTGTATCATCAGCATATCTGAGGTTGTTGATATTTTTTCCGGCAATCTTAATTCCGGTTTGGGATTCATCCAGCCCAGCCTTTCGCATGATGAATTCTGCATATAAGTTAAATAAGCAGGGAGACAATATACAGCCTTGTCGTACTCCTTTCCCAATTTTGAACCAATCAGTTATTCCATATCCAGTTCTAACTGTAGCTTCTTGTCCCAAATAGAGATTTCTCAGGAGACAGATGAGGTGATCCGGCACTCCCATTTCTTTAAGAACTTTCCATAGTTTGCTGTGGTCGACACAGTCAAATGCTTTTGCATAGTCAATGAAGCAGAAGTAGATGTTTTTCTGGAACTCTCTAGCTTTCTCCATAATCCAGCGCATGTTTGCAATTTGGTCTCTGGTTCCTCTGCCCCTTCGAAATCCAGCTTGCACTTCTGGGAGTTCTCGGTCCACGTACTGCTTAAGCCTGCCTTGTAGAATTTTAAGCATAACCTTGCTAGCGTGTGAAATGAGTGCAATTGTGCGGTAGTTAGAGCATTCTTTGGCACTGCCCTTCTTTGGGATTGGGATGTAAACTGATCTTCTCCAATCCTCTGGCCACTGCTGAGTTTTCCAAACTTGTTGGCATATTGAGTGTAGCACCTTAACAGCATCATCTTTTAGGATTTTAAATAGTTCAGCTGGAATATCATCACTTCCACTGGCCTTGTTGTTAGCAAGGCTTTCTAAGGCCCATTTGACTTCACTCTCCAGGATGTCTGGCTCAAGGTCAGCAACCACACTACCTGGGGTGTATGAGACCTCTATATCTTTCTGGTATAGTTCCTCTGTGTATTCTTGCCACCTCTTCTTGATGTCTTCTGCTTCTGTTAGGTCCTTTCCACTTTTGTCCTTAATTGTGGTAATCTTTGTACGAAATGTTCCTTTCATATCTCCAATTTTCTTGAACAGATCTCTGGTTTTTCCCATTCTGTTATTTTCCTCTATTTCTTTGCATTGCTCGTTTAGAAAGGCCCTCTTGTCTCTCCTTGCTATTCTTTGGAAATCTGCATTCAATTTCCTGTATCTTTCACTATCTCCCTCACATTTTGCTTGCCTTCTCTCCCCCGCTATTTTTAAGGCCTCATTGGACAGCCACTTTGCTTTCTTGCATTTCTTTTTCATTGGGATGGTTTTCGTTGCTGCCTCCTGTATAATGTTACGAGCCTCCATCCACAGTTCTTCAGGCACTCTATCCACCAACTCTAAGTCCTTAAACCTGTTTTTCACTTCAACTGTGTATTCATAAGGAATTTGATTTAGATTGTATCTTACTGGCCCAGTGGTTTTTCCTACTTTCTTAAGTTTAAGCTGGAATTTTGCTATAAGTAGCTGATGATCAGAGCCACAGTCAGCTCCAGGTCTTGTTTTTGCTGAGTGTATAGAGCTTCTCCATCTTTGGCTGCAGAGAATATAATCAATCTGATTTCGATGTCGCCCATCTGGTGATGTCCATGTGTAGAGTCGTCTCTTGTGTTGTTGGAAAAGAGTGTTTGTGATGACCAGCTTGTTCTCCTGACAGAACTCTATTAGCCTTTGCCCTGCTTCATTTTGAACTCCAAGGCCAAACTTGCCAGTTGTTCCTTTTATCTCTTGACTCCCTACTTTAGCATTCCAATCCCCTATAATGAGAAGAACATCCTTCTTTGGTGTCATTTCTATAAGGTGTTGTAAGTCTTCATAGAATTGGTCAATTTCAGTTTCTTCAGCACTGGAAGTTGGTGCATAAACTTGGATTACTGTGATGTTAAAAGGACTGCCTTGGATTCGTATCGAGATCAATCTATCATTTTTGAAATTGCATCCCAGTACAGCTTTCGCCACTCTTTTGTTGACTATGAGAGCCACTCCATTTCTTTTACGGGATTCCTGCCCGCAGTAGTAGATATGATAGTCATCTGAACTGAATTCGCCCATTCCCGTCCATTTTAGTTCACTGATGCCTAGGATGTCAATGTTTATTCTTGCCATCTCATTTTTGACCACATCCAGCTTACCAAGGTTCATGGTTCTTACATTCCAGGTTCCTATGCAATACTTTTCTTTACAGCATTGGACTTTCCTTTCGCTTCCAGGCATATCCGCAACTGAGTGTCCTTTCGGCTTTGGCCCAGCCGCTTCATCAGCTTTGGATCTACTTGTACTTGTCCTCCGCTCTTCCCCAGTAGCATGTTGGACGCCTTCCGACCTGAGGGGCTCATCTTCCAGCGTCATATCTTTTATATGCCTGTTGTCTTTGTCCATGGAGTTTTCTTGGCAGGGATACTGGAGTGGGTTGCCAGTTCCTCCTCCAGGTGGATCACGTTTGGTCCAAACTCTCCACTATGACCTGTCCATCTTGGGTGGCCCTGCACGGCATAGCTCATAGCTTCCCTGAGTAATTCAAGCCCCTTCGCCACGACAAGGCAGTGATCCATGAAGGGGTAGCTTAGCATCTTCAGTGCTTAGCATCTTCAATTATAACAAAGATCAGGCACCAGGTGATGGGAAAGACCTTTTTCTGCCTGGAGTCCCAGAGAGCCACTGCCAGTCAAAGCAGATAATCCTGGACTAGATGGAATAATAGTCTGATGGGTTTAAACTAGCTTCCAGTATTCTATTTTAACCACACCAACTCTACCCACCCAAGGTAAAAGATACACAGCCCAGGATCCCTTGATATGTCACAGAGGGGTGCTGGAGGATGACTCATGAATTTGTCCCTACTTTGCAAATCACAGAGCTCTAAGCCACAGCTTCTGTAGTCAGACCAATGGGGAAAGCAAAGGAGTATAGTTCATAACCTTCCAAAATTTCAAATACATTTCTGGACCACATTCTTGGTGACAAAAAACATTTAATGCTTGTAGTCATAGTCTGTTGCATACAACACAAATAAAAAGGCAAAATGTCTGCAACACAGAGATAAATGTGAGCAGCTACACGCTTCCCAATTCTTAGATTTTGAAAATCCTTAATATTAACTTTTGAAGGCTCCTATTTACATAGCTTGCTCAGATTAATGAATTACTCTTAAAGTCTACTAACATTTTTATTCAAAAGCCCCTCATGCTGATTTTCTTTGCGTCCAATCGGTGTCTGATTGCGCGCTCTGCCAATGTGTGGGGGCTGAGAACAGAACCCAGCGCAAAGTGGTCAAATGCAATGCAAAATTTTAAGACATGCACTCTGAGAGTAAATACCGGTATGCCACTGTATCAGGGGTGGGGAACCTCAAGTCTGGGAGCCAAATGCCAGGCCTCTCAAGGCTCTTAGGCCACACCCATTCCCCTGGCCACAACTCTCTCTGGACCTGGACCAGCAGAACTGTCATAATGCCTCTTTCTTGCCAGAACCGAGAGGTATTCATGGGGGGGGGGGGGAGTGCAGACACCTCTGCCTTGTGAGGTTGCAATATAGCCTACTGTGCAAAGGTAAGAATCACACCTGTTGCTCCACCCACTTTTAGCTCTTGCTTCATCCACCACTTGCATGTGGCCCCCAGAAAGTTGCCCGTGGAGGAATGTGGTCCTTGGGCTAAAAAAAAGTTCCCCAATTCTGGACTATATCATTTATTGACTATTCCAGGCATCAGGCCACAAGGTAGGATAACTGTTATGTATTCTCAGAATAAAGCCATGGGGGGTTGCAGGAAGGAGAGGACAGGTAAGGTGGAAGGGCCAGTGCTTAATTTCTAAAAAGACTGTGGCTAGGGCTCATGCCTACCCTCTGTCCTGAAGAACAAGCCTTGTTCCTTAATTTGGAGTGCATGACAACTGGCAGCCGTTGCTTTGCAGCAAGGGAAAAGCAGTCTAGTCTTGTATATGCTGAGGGGACATTTCTATATTGTGTAAATAGTAATCTATATAAAGAAGGGGCATGGGCATAGAAGAGAGGAGTTGGTGTTAAATGGCTGTGGTGAAAAAGAAAGGATTGAACTATAAAACCAATAAACCCAGCCAGGGATTTCCCCTTGCCTTCTACTCCATGTCAGACCCTAGCCCTAGAAGCCACTCTAATCACTTAGCTAAGACGACAAAAGAAGCCCTTGCATTATTCTGAAGATCAATTTGTTATTTAGAGAACTTGGCTAAAAATATGTAAGGCACACAGACACCCCATTTCTTATTTCTTTCCGCCAGACCCTGTTGAGATCTGATAAAAGAAGTAACAGGGTTTCCCTGCCTCTGGTTCTGATTTCATCCACAGTAAGACTGTAGTGTGGAAAACCTCTCCACTTCTGGAGGCATCAAAGGCAGACAGGCTGGCTCAAAATAGCCCTAGGCCAAGTGTAGAGCTGAGGCTGAGGTCGGCCAGTGAGAAGGAAGGTGTCGTTTGTAGCCCAGCTAACTGCAGGCCTTGATCACCCTCTCGCCCTCGCAGGACCATAAATGTCACTGGAGGGCTCTCTCTTGCTCCCTAGAGCCAACACAATTTTTTCTCTCTGCCAACTCTTTACACACACACACCCATCCCTTTTCCTGCCCATTGGGCTGTGGAGGAAGGGACAGTGTTTTTGCCAGTGGTCTGAACTGATTGCTTTCATGACTCCATCTCTTTTGACTTCTCTCTCCCCTGCCCCACCTACATGAACTTGTGTGGAGGGCTGTACACAGCTTCTTGGTGCAGGTTGCTCACCCCTGGTTCCACACAATGTGTATATACAATGGAACATAAAACTTCCTTGATCCTGTGCTCTGGGCAGAACATGGAGATGGGGAAGCTGGTCTCAATCAAAGGGCAAGTGAAGACATGGTCTGTGTTCCCAGGGGTCCACCCCATGATGTCACAGAACGCAGAGGCATGCCTGGGGAGGTTAGTAGTGCATGCAGCACCAAGAGCTAAAATGCTCGTACCACAGTTAACTTCCCAGCAGCAGCAGTTGGAGATTTTTTTTCCTACATAGCAACAAGCTCAGGTTCAGGGTTCATCCACACTTCTTGTCCTGCCACCTTCCCCAGGGAAAACCACTCTTTAGCGCTTAACTGGAGCAAAGGGTGAGATGGGTTTTTTCCAGATTGACATTTGCCCTGATTTAGAGCTAAAGAGCAGGTTTTCCCTGAGAAAGGAATGGGGGCAAGGGGAAAACTGCTCTGACCCATGCCTAGAAAGTGTGGGTCAAGCAAAAGTGTGGACAGGTCCTCAGATGACATATCAGATATCCAAGGCTTTGTTGCTGGGTTGCTGTTGTTGTTTTTTAAGATCCTTGGTTCTGTATTCGAGGGATGGGCAAAGAGTGGGGATGCTAGCGGTAAACCTTGTGAACAGGCATCCCTCTGAATGCGCATTATTAAGATGAAACCTGTGGAGGATCCCAAACATTCTTAAATTAATTTGAATTGGTGGCTGCTATGCAGACTGGGCTGCCATTTTAATACAGTGTCATACCAGCGCCAGCCAGGAAGTTGTGAATAACTTACCACAGGTGGCAATTGCCAGAATCTAAAGTATGCTAGCCTTAGCACCGTCAACATCAGTAGAGAGACATAGGGTGTCTCCAGCCTGTCAAGTGTTTTGTACCACATGCTGGAACTCTAGGTCTGCACAATTAAAGTGGAGTAAAAAACTTTGTCAGCCTAGCACAACAACAACAAAGAATTGAATTCCCACCCCCACTCCCAGTTTGGAAATTGATGGGAAAATGCATTGAAAAGTGTGGGATGAACAAATGGCTAATAAACACCCCAGAAGCAAATCAGAATGAATGCAAGAGAAATGATCATTTGGCCCTGTATACCCGAAGAAGTGTCTCCACCCCCATCATTCAGCCCGGACACTGAGGGTCTTCTGGCAGTTCCCTCACTACGAGGTGAGGTTACAGGGAACCAGGCAGAGGGCCTTCTCAGTAGTGGCGCCTGCCCTGTGGAACGTCCTCCCATCAGATGTCAAGGAAATAAACAACTATCTGACTTTTAGATGACATCTGAAGGCAGCCCTGTTCAGGGATGCTTTTATTGTTTGATGTTGTATTGTGTTTTAATTTGTTGGAAGCCACCCAGAGTGGCTGGGGTAACCCAGTCAGATGGGTAGCATATAAAATAATCATAATCATACCGCCCAACAAACAAATCAGAATGAATATCTAAATATCCTCCAACCTCTGCATCCAGAATTGGTTTTAACATCCAAGACTTTACAGATTAGTTTCATGATCTCAGAACTGTGCCATAACTTGGCCAATGTTGAGAATACAATTTTTATTAATGTTGCTGTTCCATCCTCAGGCCAGTAGGTTGGTGGAAGGGTTTAGCTGCACCTTGAAACATGCTAAGATAATCTGTGAGCACCGCACCTCGGTGGTTGCCTACCGTACTTGCCCAACCACCCCTGGTACATGAGGTCTCCCTGTATGAGGTACTACACAAGGCTTGTTCACATGCCACACTGAACACAGGTACATGTACAAGTGTTTTCCTTCTGAAACAGTGTACGCTTGTTGATTTGTACAGCTCAACTACTGTGCACACTCACTGAATGCTACATGTGTACAAGTGTATAGCTATTTATTGTAGACATGTTGGGATGAGAGTGGGATGAGCAAACCGCCCCTGTGAGATATTTCATTTGGTGCTAGAAGTTAGGGACAAACTGGTCCAGTTGCCTTTTCTGCTGCTATTGTTGCTAGCAACCAGAACAGAGCTGAAGTTCTTTATAAACAATGATTTGACATGCGGATGAGGCCCTGTGAGTTCAGTGCTGGGCAGTGAGTTCCTCTTCAAGCAGTTAACAACATTGGATCCCTGGGTGAGAAACGATAACAGAAGCATGGGAAGCTACCTCATACCAAGTCAAACCACTGATCTATCTAGCTCAGTATTGTCCACACTGACTGGTAGTGGCTCTCCAGGGTTTCAGACAAGCAATCTTTCCTGGACCTCCTCAGAAACTGGGGATCGAGCCTGGGACTCCTGCATGCAAAGTAGATGCTCCACCACATAGCCATAGCCTGTCTCCTTACAGAAATCACAGCAGACTTTAAGTAACCAGGTGCCTGCCCCGCATTCTGATCCCCTTGCATGGCTGTGGCTGAGTACAGCAGTACAATGCAGCTGTAGGCCCAGGTTCAAACTTCCCACTTCTGCAATTGACTTTACTCAGAGCAGGCAGAAAACTGATGATGATTTCATTTCCTTGAATCCTCGTTTCATAGACTTGCTGGGTGGCCTTGGGCAAGTCATGATGGTTGCCAATTTTTTCCCCCTGGCAGGATTCCCAAGCCTTTAGCAGCTGCATGACAACACGAAGTTATGCTTGTCGTACAGCAGCTAAAGGCACAGGAGCTCTACCAGGAAAAAACAATAATAAGAGGAAAACCCTAGGCAACCCTACATATCACAATTTACCTCATCCTCAGCTGCCTACCTGTAAAAGACATGTCCTGGGATAGGGGGATTGCTGTGCTGTGAATTTAATGACAGTGATGACCAACCTTGCATTTTAAAAACACATGTAAACATCTATATCTATACCCAGGACTGGTGCTAGGGTTTCTTGCGCCCTAGGCAGACCACCTTCTGGTGCCCCCCACTGCCCGCCCCCCGCCAAAGCCTGCTTTAGCGGGAGGTGGGGGGTGGTGGAGAGGCAAGCAGCAGTTTCTCCGCTGTAGCGGAGAAGCTGCTGCTAGCCCGTCCCGCCCAAGCCTGGCCAGCGCCCCCTCCATTTTGGCGCCCTAGGCAATTGCCTAGTTCGCCTTAATGGATGCCCTGGCCCTGTCTATACCCAAGAGGTCCACACCATCTTTCTACACAGGCATTATTTATGATCGCCACCAATCTACTCCACAGCATCGTCTGGCATGCCCAGAGGTCTTGGGAGAGAGGACAGGTCTTTTCTTACTTGTCTGGGGCACAAAGGTAAGGAACAGTGTGTGCCCCCCTCTGCAGCTCTGAAGAGATTCCTACTGCTTCTTGCTTTCTCAAACTCCCGTGGGATCTTTGTGGCAGTGGTTCTCTTGTTCACCAGCAGGCAAGGGGCATTTGCCCCTGTGCAATTGGCAGGTGGATTTGTGGGTGCCTGCCTGTTATTAATTCCCAATGCTCTCTCTCTGTCACACCCAAGTTAACAAAAAGATAGAAAGAATGCGACCCAATAAACAATGAGGGGGGCGGGGAGGAAAAAGGTTGATATTCTCTGAAATCCTCCAGCAGCGTCCCTGTTTTTGATTTGATCCCCGAATGTCCAGCTTTTTCTAAGGACGTCCATATTTTCATTGGAGAAATGTTGGAGGGTATAAAGTCATGGGACTCCTGAGCCCAGGAGGAAAGTAACTATACAACTTTTAGAAGACATCTGAAGGCAGCCCTGTGTAGGGAAGTTTTTAATGTCTAATTGTGTTTTTATATATGTTGAAAGCCGCTCAGAGTGGCTGGGGCAACCCAGTCAGATGGGCGGGGTATAAATAATAAAACTGTCGTTTGTTATATAATACTCTTATTATTGAATAGGATGTCCCTATTTTGATGTTGGAGGGTATGCTCTACAACTCTTTGATTCTGTAAGGTTGCCCAGGTCATCAGAACTACTTTCACACAAACCTTTTCAATACCCAAAGAGGCCAAGGAAGCCCTGCCAGATACCAGGGCAACTTCTACTCTCCCTTTGTCTGTTTGTTTTTAAAAAAATTAAAATTGGACTTCAACCAGACAGCCTTTCAGATTTTACATTTACTTACTAACATTTTACAATAACTGATAGACTGCTAATACTGAAAGTTTCCAAGTGGTGTGCTTCATGAATGCCAGAGGCTGTCAAAGATGGTGTATGAACAGCATACTAAAAGCAAAGTGAAGTATGGGGGGGTGTAGACAGATAGATAGGCAGGCAGATAGGCAGGCAGGCTTAGGGGATTGTTTCAAGGGGGTGTTGGTGTGAGGGGGCTGTTGCTGTTAATAATATTAATCTTCATTTTAGACCTTTTTAGGATTTATGTGGAAATGGTTTGATTTGGTTGCGTACCCTTTGATGCATTTCATTTACTGTTTAGGACTACTTTTGTTATGTTTGCAATTATGCGTTTATTTTTCATGTTGTAAGCTGCCTTGAACTATGGAGAGGCAGCATACAAATAAAATTATCTCTCTCTCTGTGTGTGTAAGGTAAAACCCACAAAATCCTGACAGTTCTTCTAAGGGAGAGAACTATCCTCTGCAAAAGTGGACAAACGGCCACCTGACTGAGTCTGATCTGAAGCAGGCCTGCCTGCGGTGGAGGAGGAGGCAAATCTGCCGGGGCTCTGGCTGCAATTACAGCAGTGTTGTGTCAGGGAAGGGGTGGGCGGTGGGGGGGGGGACTTGAGGGGAGAGAAAGGTGAGGTGGGGAAATGAGAACAAGCTGACTAAGAAGGATGAAATGGGGGGGGGGAGGTCTGCCTGTGTGTGGCATTTTGGGAGTGTCTCCCCCTCCCCCCCTCCTCCCAGTCGTTCCTTGTAAAGGGAATGAGACAGAGAATAAAGCTCTCTCCACCTCCCACCCACCCAACTAAAAAGGGAGAGGAGAACGAGACACAGAGCCCCTCACCCCGCTGGGAGAAAAGGGTTTCATTGCTGGTACTGAGGGCAGGCGGCCTTCCGCTTGAGTTCCCCCTTTCAGGGCTCATCTCTGCCCATTGTTGGGATGTCACCAAGGAAGAATATGCGGGTGGGGGTTGGAAGAACAAGGGGAGAGGCGAGGTGGAGGGCAAAGCAGGCAACAAGAGGTGGCTTAGGGTGGGTGCTGCAAGGGATCGGGGGGGGGGGAGGGTGGCCGGGAGCACAGCTGCAGTGCTGCAAGGCCATCTTTAGGAGTTGGGGCAGTGGGGGAATGGCCCCTTGCCCCAGAGAGTGTTGCATGGCCAGAGCTTCTCTCTGTTTGGCACAATCTCTCTCTCTCTCTCTGTTTATGTGTGCATCCATATAAAGCTGCCTTTGTCAACCTGGTGCCCTCCAGATGTTTAGGAATGCAACTCCCATCAGTCCCATCATGTGCTGTTGGGGGGCTGATAGGATCATGGAATCATAGAACTGTAGAGTTGGAAAGGAGCAGAAGGGTTGCCATGTGTCCTCTTTTTCCAGGACACGTCCTCTTTTTCGTGGGTATGTAAAATTAAGAGTCATCATAGCAATCCATAGTTAAAAATAGAAATCGGCAAATGTTTCCTCTTTCCTGCTCTTAAAAATATGGCAACCCTCATTTTTCTAGTCCAACCCTGTGCAATGCAGGAGCTGTAGTCCTGAACATCTGAAGGGCAGTAGGCTGATGAAGGCGATATAAGATACTGCCCACAGTTACCTCCATCCACGCATGTTTACTGGTTGGGGCTTCTCTCACACTGGCTGAATATATAATTTTTTAAAAGGTCATAAATTGAAGAAGCCACTCCCTTTCCCAGAATCTTACACTTAATGATAGCATGATATACATAAGACTCCTGATGGATTAGCCCAAGAGTCTCTATAGTCCAGCATGCCATCTCCAACAGGGGCCAGCAAAATGTCTCTTGGAAGACTAGAATGGTGGGCATGAAGAAGAAGCCGCCTCCATATTTCCCCCCTCTTAGCCAGGTACACTTCCTCTCAACATGGAAGATCAATTTAGCTGCCATCGTTAATAGCGGCCAACAAACTTACCCAACCAACCTGAGCTGGCTGCCATCACCACACCTTGTAGCAGTAAATTTCACAAGTTAATTATGCATCGTATGAATATATACCGGTACTTCCTTTTGTTTATCCTGAACCAACTGCAGATCACTTTCACTGGGTGACCCAAAGTCCCATCAGCCCTGACCATTGGCCAGGCTGGCTGGGGCTGATGCAGTCCAACTTGGTCTGTGCACACACCTGGGAAGTGCAGTTTTCCCTTCCCTGATCTACAATTCCCAGCACCCTTTGTTGTTATCTTGGCCAATACCAATCTGTCCCAGAATTTGAAAAAATTGCAGATTCAAGCTCCCACCACAAACACAATAATGTTGTTGTTTAGTCATTTAGTCGTGTCCGACTCTTCGTTACCCCATGGACCAGAGCACTCCAGGCACGCCTATCTTTCACTGCCTCCCGCAGTTTGGCCAAACTCATGCCAGTCGCTTCGAGAACACTGTCCAACCATCTCATCCTCTGTCGTCCCCTTCTCCTTGTGCCCTCCATCTTTCCCAGCATCAGGGTCTTTTCTAGGGAGTCTTCTCTTCTCATGAGGTGGCCAAAGCACCCTTAACAAACCACAATCCTTTTGAGCCAGTGTGACCCCATCTAGAGCAAGCCACACTCCACTCAGCCAGTCAGAGGAGCCACCCACTAACAGCATCTAGTCTTGTCTGGATTAAGCATTTTTTTTTAATTGGCCCTCATCTAGTTCATTATCACAACCAAGAATGGATTCAGGGCATCTACTGCCTCACCTGCAGAATATGAGAAAGGAGAAACAGAGTTGTGGGCCATCAGTGTATGGATGACAATGTACTCTAAACCACTCAGTGGTTTCATGCAGATGTTAAAACACCATGGGCAACAGAACCAACTCCTGTGGGACCCCATGCCTGAGTACCCATCGAGCCAAGCAATGCTCCCCAAGAACCGCCTTATGGAGCTGGCTATCTAAGTAAGGAGCAGAACTACCGCAATGCAGTGCCCCAATACCCCCGACGGTTGTCTCAGAAGGATACCAAAGCTGATGGCATCAAAAGCTGCTGACAAACTGAGGAGGATCAATAGAATCACATTCCCCTGTCCCTCATTGTGCTGTGCATGGCAATCAAGGCAGTTTCCACATCCAAACCAGACCTGAATCTCAACTGAAACATCATCTAGAAAATCTGACTTCTGGTTGGCAACCATGCATAATGCTAAGTTTTCCCTGCATGCCGAAAGAAAAGAGCAAACAGCCCAGATGGACATATTCACCATGACCTCTGAAGTAGGCAACTAAATTTATATTTTGTGGTTTTCCACCAGAATAGTGATTCAAGAACTGTTTCCTGGAATAGCCGTAGTTAATTCAGGCCTCATCAGCTTTTCTGTGAGGGCGGAGGGTTGATGGATTGATTTTGTCTTGCAATGTGCATCACTTTGTACTTACTTAAAATTAAATCCCACCTGTTTTCCAATCCATAGATAATGATACCCTTTTGGAGTTCCTTCAGAGTTTGCTTGCAGTTGCACCATTCGTATGAACTGGTGTCATCATGGGAATCTTGAAAGCTGTTTTAGCTGGATGCTACTTTCCGTGAGCTGGATTCTCTCTCCCACCCCCACCCCGCCCCAGCTCCAGTGGCAAAATACCTGCTCTGAGTTCAGAACTGACGTGTGTCCAGCAGAGTGGGACATCCGCCCACTGTTAACTCTTACATTTGAATCATTTGTTTCATAAAATTTATATAATGCTTGATTAGAAAAAAGCTCAAAGTGGTTTACAAAAATATTTTTAAAAATCAATCAAAAAATTCAATTACATGAAAACATACAAGAAGTTAAAATACTAAAAAGAAGTATCTGAAGAAGTGTGTATCTGAAGAAGTGTGCATGCACACGAAAGCTCATACCAAGAACAAACTTAGTTGGTCTCTAAGGTGCTACTGGAAGGAATTATTTTATTTTATTTTGTTTATACTAAAAAGAGATTCGCATCAAAAATTTCTAAGCATCTGGATTAGGCTTGTCTAAGCAAGAATGTTTTTAGCAGGCGCTGAAAAGAACACAGTGAAAGTGCCTGCTTGGTATCAATGGGCAGGGAGTTCCAAAGTGCATGTGCTGTTACACTAAATGATAGAGCTTTTACAAATGCCTTTTGCCCATGCTCTAGATACCAAATGTCTCTAGATCACTTCATGAAGGTTCCTTCCAACCTATGAAATTTCACACCACAATAAATTTTTGAAGCTTGAAGGTCCTACTTGGACCCTTTGTTATTTAAACCACAGAATTAGCATTAGGATGTAACAACAGGTTGCCTTTATTGTACTGTGCTGAGAATACAGCTGTGCACCTTTGAAACTTCACCCCCATCTACCCATCTTCTTTCTTCACATGCCCAACTTGTTACATATCAGATCATAAAGAAAGAGAAAGATCGGGTCCCTTTAGGGTAGGGATCCTCTGACTTCTGCATGGCTTATGATAATATCTGTGCCCCCCCCCACCACCATTCTGGAATTAGGTCCTCACAAGAATATGAACCTCAAGCTGAACAAAGGTTCCCCACTCCTGCTTTTGTTGTTGTTCAGTCGTTCAGTCGTGTCCGACTCTTCGTGACCCCATGGACCAGAGCACGCCAGGCACACCTATCCTTCACTGCCTCTCGCAGTTTGGCCAAACTCATGTTAGTAGCTTCAAGAACACTGTCCAACCATCTCATCCTCTGTCGTCCCCTTCTCCTTGTGCCCTCCATCTTTCCCAACATCAGGGTCTTTTCCAGGGAGTCTTCTCTTCTCATGAGGTGGCCAAAGTACTGGAGCCTCAACTTCAGGATCTGTCCTTCTAGTGAGCACTCAGGGCTGATTTCTTTGAGAATGGATAGGTTTGATCTTCTTGCAGTCCATGGGACTCTCAAGAGTCTCCTCCAGCACCATAATTCAAAAGCATCAATTCTTCGGCGATCAGCCTTCTTTAGCAAGTTTGAAAGCAAGCTTCTGCCTTGATATGCCTAGCTGAGTCAATGGGTTCCTCTTTGCAGTCCAGCAGCTGAAGCTCTGTGCATGCTTTGTGGCATTTAAAAATATAATTAAATCCAAGTAAATGGCTATATGGAAAGACGTATTCAGCCCCCTTCCCCATTTCTTCTTTGTCAAACTGCAAGTCAGCAGAGATATTTCAGCTGCTCAAAAAGGACTCCGTGTTGACCCCAACTCCTGCACTTCAGTACACCCAGAAGAGGTCATGCCGTGAGCATCAGGCTTCCTCATGGCACGTGTTGAGTAAAGCTTGCGGAGGCCCAAAGGTAAGGGAGAGTTTGAAGGCTCAGCAGAATGGTTTCCAGAGGGGAGCTGTGTTCACCTGCTGCAGCAAAAACTGAACTGGTTAAGGGAACCCAAGCATCCTTAGATGTCAGCCAACACACCTCCTCTACATCTACAAAACAATTTCTATCTCCCTGGTGATTAAGTCCATAATGATTTTGCAAACTGAAAAAGCCTCTTCCCTCTTGCCATTGCCTCTGGGCAGGGCTGGGTTACACTGTGAGCTGAGATGTTCTCCGTTCCCCAGGTTTGGCTCTAGGATGTCCCGAAGGCTTCAGGCACATCCCAAGAGCCGGGCTCAGCACTCATGCCTTTCCATCCATTGTGAGCAAGAGAAATTCCGTCAGACAGCAAGTTCAGGGAAAATAATAATAAATGAGGTACTGAAGATCTGGGCTATGTAATGGGCGCAAAAGTCATGGGCTGGCATGCTTCTCCCCTGGAATCAAGAGATGATTATTATTAAAATTTGTATACCCACAGGTCTCAGGGGCTCCTGAGGACTTTGCCGCCTAAGGTGGTCACCTCACCTTGCCTCATGAGTGAGCCGGCCTTGCTTATTTATACTCTCCCCGTTTGACCATTTTTTAATTAGCCACAGACATATCCATGTGACACAGAACCAGCACATGGTAAAGTTTTCTCTACCGGTGCAGGTAAAATAAACAGCAAATCCAGGGAGATTGTGTTATTACCAACCGCTGCTACTGTGTATGGTCACTGTCTGTCAGGGCTTTTTTTCAGTCGGATCTCACTGGAACTCAGTTCCAGCACCTCTCATGTGGGCACCATTGCCATTCTAATAAAATGAATGAGATGTTCATGGTGAGTTCTGGCACCTCTTTTTCTAGAAAAATAGCACTGGCTCACAGAGCTTTGCACAAAAATCTCACAGACCACATTCTGCATTTCATGGCCTCTTGGGCCCACTGCTTTCAATTCTAATGAATGCACATGAGTGTTTCTGCTAACTTTACGCATCTGGTGGTGAACTCTAGTGCATGGGTCTCTCGGGACTGGTGGAATGGTGTGGGTTTGGTTTTGGTTTTTTTTGCAAGTGTATTCTGCAACATTCTGCAATAATAAGCTTTAGTGGTGGATTTAAACTGAACCACCCACGCCTCATTCTGCTATGTTAGTTGTTTTGTGATGTTCCCCAGTGTTAATGCACTGTTGCCATCTGGAGAGGCACTATTGTACTATAGTGCAACAAAAGTGCAACCCTCCCACTCCCCCCCAAAACACACATTTGTGATATGAAAAGCTACAGGATTTCAGCCAGTTGTTATGGCACAGGCACATGCCCTGACTGGAAACAAAACACCATGTATACTCAAAAACCTCTGCAGGCACAAATGCTATTGAAAGCAGGATTGAAAATAGCCACTTCGATATCATCACGAGTGAAAAGAATCACAAATGCACAATAAAAAGGATGTCTGGAGGGGCCTCATAAACATTTATGATTCAATAAATATGTTAGTTTTTAAGGTGTCGCTACTGTTTAATTCTTTGTTGATGTTTTGCTAATCTGGCTTTTCCTCTAAACTAAGTGATACAGGTCACAGAATACAGGTGTTCTAGTTTTTAACACAGAATATAAACAGTCCTGGAGGATGGGAAACCAGGCTATGCTTGTGCAAATGCTGGATAACCAGACATTACCACAATCAGATTCAAATAAGAGGAGGAGAAGGGCAATAAGCAGAATGAAGGGAATTAGGAAATTGAAATCAAAACAGCATTTTGAGATGTTATGGGACGCTGGGGTAAAATTAGCAGCTGATTTACAAGTCCTTGATTTTAGCACTAAATTAAACAAACGTTTTGGAAGTGGAGCACAAAGCAGGCCATGCAAGGTGCTGTCTGCACAAGCTGCTATTTTACAAGCTTAGCAGAAATTGACTGGCGGGGACAAACCATAATTTAGGACCAGTTGGAGAGGTAGGTAATCGGCTGCAGCAAAGCATCTGTGCTCCACTGCCAACCTACACTAGTCCTGAGCACAAGCATGGCAAATTCCAGTGGACACTTAGCTTGAGATCTGTGTCACACCAATGGATGTCCTTCCCAGTCCTCTTGTTTGACACACAAACACTCCTCCTTCTCGCCACTCCACTCGCCTGCTCCCTTCTCTATTCAACAAATGCCAGCTAATTCCTGAACAAACTCAACTATTTACCCTCACACACCCGTCTGCCACAAACCCCCTCTGTACAGGCAGCATGGCCCACAAGTGGTTTGAAGTGCCGTGTTGACAAGTCTTGCCGCCTGCCTGATCCAGGGGGAGGGAGGGAGGGAGGGAGGGCAGGGGGAGAAGACACAAAATAGCAAATGAGTGCCCAAAGAGGGTTGATTCCACCAGGCATAAGGACATGGAAATGGGAACTTGACATCATCTGCTTCTGCTGTAGCAACAGAGGCGTAGGAAGGTCAGGTGGTACCCGGTGCGGAAAATTTCTTGTCACCCCCCCATTGATCCCCCCCTGCAAAAATGGTTTTACATTATTTCATATTTTCTTACAAAGGAATAATAACAAGTAATAATAATAATAAAAACTTTTATTTATATCCCGCCCTCCCCGGCTGAAGTCGGGCTCAGGGTGGCTAACATCAGATACATAACACTGGTATAAAATCAAACAATAATTAAATTACCTCCTAAAAACATCTCAAAATCAAATTAAAGTCTAATTAGATGGCTTTCCACAGGGTTAGGGTTGGGAACAGTAAGTGCTCCACTGAACTGAAATTTCAGCCTTCACGACATAGGAAAACATCAAAGTAAACAGCTATTTTGGTGGAGGAGGGTCAAGATATTAACTGATATGCATGAAATCACATATATGGCTATATAATCCCTAGTATAGTAAGATAAGACCTTTGGAGCAGGCATTTTTTTAAAAAAGTTTTTTATCAACCGCCCTAGTAGGGCAGTAATTGTTCCTTGATAATTTGTCACCCCCTCCATTATGGAACATGGGGAGGACCGCCCCCCTTGCTACACCCCTGTGTAGCAAATAAGATAAATTGCCATCATCCTATATATTACCAGGAAACCCATTATCCAAATGTGGATTCTCATGTAGCCAAAATGGCAACATCCTTGCAGAAGTTGGAGGCTATCAGCCATGGCCTTGGGTTGGGGGAACTTCATGGTTTGCAAATATACACTTGTCACACCACGTGACAAATGATACAGGAGTCTACTTTACAGCAGTGTCTCTCTGCTGCTTACTTAAATCTGGCTGAAAGGCTTAACAGGGAGTCTAATTTTCTGCTCCCATGTATCACCCATGGTGAAGTGTGGGAAAAGTACAACTCCATCTCCAAATCAGTATATTTAAATTTTTGCCCTGAGGCAAAACAAGAACATGAGCATTGAAGTAACGAAGGAAATAAATGTGCATAGGAAAAGTCATGTTTTAAAATAAATTACTTGACACGGGCAACGATTTATAGATTAACCTATAACTTTGTGCAAGAGGGGACATTAGGTATGAAAACATCTTGAGAGACAGACACTTTTTATTTTCTTTTGAAATGAAACATTTGGAGAAACAACATACTCATTTTTTTTTACTGTATTTTTCGCTCCATAGGGCGCACTGGACCATAGGGAGCACCTCGTTTTTCGAGGAGGAAACAAGAAAAAAAATATTTTTCTGGTTTTCCTCCTCTAAAAGCCCTGTTTTTTTGAGGATCAGCTCAGATTTGTGCAGCTTTTTTGCAAAGGGAAAAGCCCTGGTTTTTTTTGAGGATCAGCTCAGATTTGTGCAGCTTTTTTGCAAATGGAAAAGCCCTGGTTTTTTTGAGGATCAGCTCAAAGTTTTGCAGCTTTTTTGCAAAGGGAAAAGCCCTGTTTTTTTTAGGATCAGCTCAAAGTTTTGCAGCCAAAAAAGCCCTGCTTTTTGAGGATCAGTTCAGATTTGTGCAGCTTTTTTGCAAAGGGGGAAAAGCAAAGAGGAAAAGCCCCATTTTTATGGGGTTCAACTCACATTTCTGCAGCTTCTAAAGGAAAGGGAGCTGTTTCTACTGTTTCCAGACAGATAATCTAATCAGCCAGTCACATGTAGCTGGGGAAACAAACAACCTCCCTCTACAGCACTTTCAGCAATGGAGGCCTGGGCAAGGGGGCAGCCGAAAGGGAGCCAGGGACTCTTATCTCTCTCCCGATCTCTTGCTGAGTGGGGTCCTTTCAACACCCCCTTTTCTCTTTGTAAAAAAAAAGCACAATCTGCTTTTGGCCCCTGGGCAATTCGGCTCCAGGGACCACCATTCGCTCCATAAGACACACAGATATTTCCCCTTACTTTTTAGGAGGAAAAAAGTGTGTCTTATGGAGCGAAAAATACAGTACTTGAAATTTGAAGCTACAGGATACTGTGAGAATATTTGGGGGGGGGGTTGGCGGAGGGGGAGGGATTTTCACTGTTATTGATACTAATTTTTGCGTCTTTATTTCAGATCCTATGACTGACATGGAAATTGTTCAAAATGTACTTTTTGATATTTTAATATTTATGACTACTTTTGTTAGGTTTGTAATTATGTACTGTATTTTTTTTAAATGTTGTAGAAAGGCAGAACACAAATAAAATGATTGACTGAATTTGCATCACTTTATATTCGTTTATCAGTGCAAGGACGTTCATGTCATCACCAACACAACCTTGTCAACTGTCACTGTAACTATTTTGTTTTTTGTTTTTTACATAACTATCACAGATTTGAGGATTATCCACACCTCCACTTTCCCCTGGGGAAACCTGATATTTAGCATTGAATCGGAACAAATGGCAATTAGGTTTTCCACAGATGCCATTTGTTCTGATTTTTCACCAGAGAGTGGGTTTTCAGATGGAAAGAAGCAAGGCAAAGGCAAAATCACTCAGACCCATGGCTAGAAAACGGAGGACAAGCAGAAAACCACTTGGACCTATGCTTTCTAGGCATGGGACAAGTGGAAATGTGGACAAACTTATTTTTGCGTGCACACACCACTTCTGACCTCACTCCTCTGCATTTCCCATCTCCAACTGCATGCGTATTTATGCCTGCCAGTTTGGGGGGTATACTTCATGCATTCAGTGAAGTGGACTCTAGCCAATGACAGCTTATGCCACAATATGATAGTCTTTAAGGTGCCACAAGAGTCTGCTGTTGCCTTGATTATCCAGGGATAATTCAGATCACAACAATGAAAGCTAAGCTGGGTGGGGAGACATAGCTGTCAACTTTCCCCTTTTTTAAAGGGAAATTCCCTTATTCTGAATAGGATTCCTCGCAAGAAAAGGGGTCAGTTGACAGCTATGGTGATACTGTACTCACTACACTTCTTTTCCTGGCACTACTTTCACAATTAACTGTTTTTTTTAAAATAATAATTTTTATTAGTTTTCAATTACAACAATCGAATAATAGCCAAATTATAACGCAATTAATGATACAAATCATTGAAATGCCAAATTATATCATTCAGGTGGCCCTCTGCATGCCAGAATTAATGGTTTATTTATTTTGTTTCTGCGTTCCAAGATCTTATAAATTTCAATTACAGCTCCAGTCAAAATACCAATCCCTTATATTGAAACTGCAGTTTTAATGACTTCCATTCATATTGACACATTAAATTACTTCTACACCTACAGATGAAGCATTCAAACTCTCTCCTTCCTGGGTGTGGCAATTATTCTGTCCGTAGTGTTTCTTCCTGTCCTCGAAATATATTACAGTGTCTATCTTTTGTCAGTTGTTGCTGTTGTTCTCCATCATGCCTTGGGCGGCGCTAGTGTCCCATTGTTGTTTCAGAAGTTCTCCATTGCTCCATCCCTGGTTTGCTGTTTTGCAACCCCAATTAACTGAAATTAATTTGCTGTAATAGTGCTGTTCGACTTGAGGCTCTGGCCTTGATCAGCAGTTTTGAATTTTGACTCAGAGTTGATTCATACAACCAAATCTACATGCTAAGTCATGGGTTAAGTGGATCCACAGAATGTCAGCATGTTCCCCAAAATGGTTTGGATACATATTAAAGAACTGTGTTGGACAGGTGCAGGATTGTTATGTTCCTTGAGGGAGAGATATTCAGGGGTTTTGTTTTGTTTGTTTGTTTTTTGCATATTAAACTGTTGTACAAGAACATGTCATACAGATTTTAACTTTGAGCATGTAAACTTCAGGGATTTTATGTACTATGTATATTGAGCGCCTGGGAAGATGGACATGCACACAAATGGGAGTGTATACATTTATGGCAAGATGCATCACGCAGTTGGCACAAAGGATGCTTTGGGTACATTCCTAGAAAGTCTCAGTGAAAGTCTCACACCAGGCAAATCCTCAGTGTGTTGCATGCTCTCACATATACGGTGTATATTGTGAGCACATCAGGCACGTCTATGTCGCTGGTTATTCTATGTGCTGGTTGGAGAAAGGAGTTCTTTCACTTTGAAGAAGAAGAAGAAGAAGAAGAAGAAGAAGAAGAAGAAGAAGAAGAAGAAGAGGAGGAGGAGGAGGAGGAGGAGGAGGAGGAGGAGGAGTTTGGATTTGATATCCTGCTTTATCACAACCCGAAGGAGTCTCAAAGCGGCTCACATTCTCCTTTCCCTTCCTCCCCCACAACAAACACTCTGTGAGGTGAGTGGGGCTGAGAGACTTCAGAGAAGTGTGACTAGCCCAAGGTCACCCAGCAGCTGCATGTGGAGGAGAGGAGACGCAAACCCGGTTCACCAGATTACGATACTTCACGGAAACCTCCGGCTTCTGTGATTTTTTTTGCTTCTGTCCAAGTGTGACAAGTTTTTCAATATTGAAGCACTACAGCAAACCACCCAAAGGCTTAGCATAATAGTCAGATGAAATTAGGGTGGAGGATGGAGAGATGTCAAAAGTCACACAGCGTAAAATTCAAACTTTGGAATCTGGGATTGCAGAATGGAGTGGATTTGGGGATGCTTCACCATGACAGTCTCCATGCAGAAAAGAACATGCACACTGCTCCAATGTGTGATTTTAACATACATCTTTAAAAGTAAGTGTACAAACTATATCTCCTCATCCCCAAACACACTGAAGTCATATTGATGTAGGAAAATCATTATATTTAAACCATTATTCTGCACACCCCAAAAAGTGAAGATTCTGCCCCTTCCATTAGGAGCAAATGTTTTCTTTCTCCTCACCCCATCACATACTTTGCCCTTACCATTTCATCATCTGCTCTTGCGTAACCCTCCTGATATATGGATGAATTCTGAACCAATTACTATCTACTCTCTCTATATCCTTTTAATTCCACACTTAGTGTCACAGAAAGGAGATCTATGAAATGGCCTTGATTTGCACAATTTATACAAGTCACAAAATTCAGCTTTTCTTGGCACATGTGTGTGTGTGTGTGTACACACACACACACACACACACACACAGACTTACTGTCTTAAATATGCTGCCTGAGCTCTAGTGCATTTTTGGTTACCCTAAACCTAGCTAATTTGCATTATATTGAACTAGAGCTGAATGGGATTGTGCCAATGATGATGATGATGATGATGATATATATATATATAGAGGGAGAGAGAGAGAGAGAGGAAAAACACTGTCAAATATCAATTACTATATATCAGATACTGTCAAAAACTGACCACCACTGCAAAATCTTTGGGTGTCAAACCTCTGATTCTAAAAATAAAAAATTCACCACACATTTGCAAATTTAGAATATATATCCACCACTGCAGAGGAGAATGTGGTGCTAGGAATATATATCACCAGGAATGTTCACTGTGCATTCCATATTGCAGGAAACTGGCACCAGAATGGCAGGACACAGAGGCTGACTTCACTGCCATTGCACTTTGGTGAACCCAGTGTCTTACCGGTACTTTTTGCTGAATAGTCGTGTTATTTGTAAAAAGACCACACAGCTGCATCAGCAAGAGTAGAAGGATGAGCAGGAGACCCATCCCAAGGCACTTCAGGATAGTCCCTGCCCTGCCTTGAGACCTGGATGGCAGGAGCTCTCAGGGTCACAGGAGAGTGTGGACAGAAAGCAGGACCGGCTTACATGCCCCCATAAGCTATCAGCAGGACGGGTGTTGCAAGGAACGCACTCGACCTGGGAAAAAGACTAGCCGCATTTCTCACAGTGACCAGCAGCTGGACAATAGCAAGCACTAAGCATCAGGTTTCGGTGACGGGGGCCCAAAACAAACCACCTCCGTCCCCCAATGTCCCCCTCATGAGACACTAGTTAAAAAGTCTCAAACACAGTCTGCAAGCCAGACCTGAGCGTACTCAGGATTCTATGACTTAACTGCACAGGAACACTGAATTGCATGGGGTGCAGAAGAAGGAGAAGAACCAGAGCTCGCCTCTGACGGTGTTATATCCTGTTCATGCGGAACATTGAACCGGGGTGGGGTCTGGCACAAGCTGAATGCACGTAGCGTAGCATATCAAATTCCCCACCTGCCCATGAAGTGACAACAATAATTAGAATAGCAATAAATCCTAGTCAGGTATAAGGAGCATCCACCCCCCACTCCCCCCTGAGCATCTGTGTCAGGACTCGGTTTCACCCCTCCATCCTTTTTTTCCATTCCACCCACAGAACTGGCCAGAGGAAAGGGCAGGGTCACGGGAGCGCCGTTCTGGAGTACATCAGAATTTCATTAGTTTTGTAGGGCTGGTTTTCTGTTTTTTGTTTTTTGTCCCAGAACAAACAGAGGAGGTGAGGCTGCAAAGCACAGCACCCAACATGCATAATTCATGAAAACATCAAAATATGTGAATCCCATATTTCCACATGCATGAACTAGCACATAACCATGCTATGCCTTTCAGCTGCACCATACAGATATAACATTTTCTCACTATTTATCCCAACTGGTGTAGTGGATCTGTACACTCCAAATCTGCCTATTTAGCTGGTAGAATGCCAGTTTCTGTATCTACTTTGCAGTTTTGGCATTCTTAAAAATCCTTTGAGTTGTTTTTGACAAAAAAATGGAAAAGAGAAAATGACTCTCTCTCTCAATGTAAAAATGCATTCCCTAGGAGACATTGGAAGTACAGGTTATAGATGCAATTTCCACCCAAAAGTCTTGAATGGGGAGTGTCAGCTGCTAAAGCCAATGGAAGTGTGTTGCTCGACTTTATTTTTTTACTCAGTAATAGCAATAGAAAAGTTAAAATTCTGTATCCAGCCAATGCAAATTCTGCACCTAAAAAGCTAAATTCTGCAAGATGTATAAATTGTGTAATCCAAGCAGATGTTGCATACGTTTATTATGCAATTTGTGCCATATTCATAATTTGTTCTAGCTTTGTTAATCACAGAGGAGAGTGAGCTGCTATGCAAGGCATTGAAAAACCATCTTCACAGACTGAAAATATCCCTCAGCCCCCCCCCCCTTTGGTCTATGAGATTTCAGAAAAGGTTGCCCACAGAATTTCAGATTCAAATATACCATTGGCTAGATGCTTGCTTTTTAAAATGAAAGTGGAATTCCTCACACAGTTCTGCTATTTCATGGAAAATTACAATATAATCAGTACTCTGCTCACATCACTATAAAGCTGAGCTACCTTAACCCTTGCTGTAAAAAGAAGGGTCCTCACTTCATTTTAAAAACACTGGATGACATGCATCTTGCTCTCTTCAGTTACACAGATGCCACAGCAGAACACCCAATGGTCACCCACACCATGTGACATGCTGCAACACTGTGGGAAAATGTTAACAGGGAGAAATGCTATAGGGCACAAGCTTGGCGTGTGTCAAGCTAGCCTCTGTAACCAGCATCAGTGAGGGTCTTTCCAAGACTAGGTCTAGGGCAGATGTAGGGAACATCATCCATGGCTGAATGTTGCCCCCTAGGCCTCTCAGAGCCTAGGGCTTGCCGATCAGAAAGTTGGCAGTTTGAATCCCCACGACGGGGTGAGCTCCTGTTGCTCGGTCCCTGCTCCTGCCCACCTAGCAGTTCGAAAGCACGTCAAAGTGCAAGTAGATAAATAGGTACCGCTCCAGCGGGAAGGTAAATAGCGTTTCTGTGCGCTGCTCTGGTTCGCCAGAAGCGGCTTAGTCATGCTGGCCACATGACCCGGAAGCTGCCTGCGGACAAACGCCGGCTCCCTCAGCCTACAGAGCGAGATGAGCGTGCAACGGGACCTAACAGTCGTCTGCTACGGGACCTAACAGTCAGGGGTATCTTTAGCTTTAATTTTTCCTAGGCCTCTCTACCTGGCCCTCAAGACCTGGCCCAGCCTCCATCCCCTCCTCAGCCCCCATTCCCCCCCCCCCAGCCAGGCTTTGCATTCTCTTAAGAGTGTTTTTGCCTGGCTGGAATATGTCCCTGAATGCTGATAGCACCTCTTGCTTGCCTGGATGATCAGGGGATCCTATTTTCCAGGGACATCCTGGATTTACATAAGTCGTCTCAGTTTCTGATTTGATCCCAGAATGTCCCACTTTTACTTAGGAGTTCCCTATTTTCATCAGAGAAATGTTGGAGGGTATGGAGTTATCCAACCACTGAGCCATCTGAAGGCAGGCAGCCCTTTATAGGGAAGTTTTTTAATGTTCCATGTTTCATTATGTTTTTATATACGTTGGAAGCCACCCAGAGTGGGCAGCTTCAAACATATATTAATTAATTAATTAATTAGCCACCCAGAGTGGCTGGGGAAACCCAGGCAGATGGGTGGGGTACAAATAGTAAATTATTATTAAATTATTATAATTAACTAATTATTATTGAATAGGACACCTCTATTTTCATCAAAGAAATGTTGGAGAATATGTCGAACGTGTATAGAAACTAGCCTGCCGTACACACATAAAATGTACATATGTTGCTCCTCCCCTCCAAGAATTTGGCCCTCGGACTCAAAAAAAGGTTCCCCATCCCTGGTCTAGGCCAAAATACAAGTCAGAATCAGGAAGACAGAGGTCCAGCTTCAGCACCATAAGCAAAGTAGCAGGACCCAGTTGCGCATTCAGGCCAGAGATTCTAACAGTAAAACAAACTTAGTGAACATATGAAAAAAGAGAGCCAGTATGCCAAAGCAAGCAAGCAATCTGAGCAGCTGGTAGCAGAAGCATGCACGGAGTGCACTAATCCCAGCCTGGCCCCATATTTTTGGGTTACAAGTACCGTATATACTCAAGTATAAGTCGACCCAAATATAAGCCGAGGCACCTAATTTCCCTACAAAAATATGGGAAAGCTTATTGACTCAAGTATAAGCCGGTTCACCTTTGCCACTGTGGTAGAGGAGGAACGAGCAGCCCAAAGCAGCCCTTTGGGCTGCTCCTTCCTCTTCCTCCTTTGCCGCTGTGGAGCTCACCCCGTCGCGGGGATTCGAACCGCCATTCTTCTGATCAGCAAGCCCTAGGGCTCTGTGGTTTAACTCACAGCGCAATGTTCCCTTGTGTTATACAGAGAAGGCTGGGATCCTGTCCTGTTTAAGCAGGAGCCAGGGAAAGTGAGCACCTGTGGGGTTTTAATACTTCCTTAACTGATAGGCTTTCTGCCTTCTGGGGTGTAAAGTTTGCATTTATGTGAGCAGTTCAGGAATGGAACAAGCTGCCTGGGGAGAGTAAAGAACCGCCGTTCTTGTACACTTCTTAAGGAATGGTTGACTTGAGTATAAGCCGAGGGCAGCTTTTAAAGCACAAAAAGTGTGCTGAAAAACTAGGCTTATACTCAAGTATATATGGTAGGTGTTTCCTAGTGAAGTGTGTGGCTTTTAGCTGGCCACGACATCTCTCTCTTTTTAGAATTCAATTTCTGCCATGCCCCAGGAAGCACCCATCACCAGTACCCACTCTTTCCCCAGCTGATCTGTGCTGGCTCACATGGAGTCTGCAAATCCATGCTTGCTCACATTTGGGAGTAACGCCAACTGAATTCAGTAGGGCTTCCTTCTGGACCAAAAGGCACAAGATTCTCTCTGTGTGTCTCACTAAATTGATTCGAACATATTTCCACGTAAACACACAGAATATCATGTTGTTAGTTTTATGCGCAATTGCCTGGGAAACTTGGCCTGTTAGTGCCCAGTGGGGCCAACTCTCAAAATAGGGTGCTTCTTGCAAGAAGCATTATTTTGGGGTTGTTGGCATGGGTTTTTACTACCCATCCAGAGGCACAAGTGTAGGATTAGCATGGTCTATTTAACGCTCTAGAGCAGGGTTCAGCAACCTTTCAGCCGTGGGCCGGCCCACCATCCCTCAAACCATGTGGTGGGACGGACTATATTTTGAAAAATATATATGAATGAATTCCTATGCCCCCCAAAATAACCAGAGATGTATTTTAAATAAAAGGACACATTCTACTCATGTAAAAACATGCTGATTCCTGGACCGTTCGCGGGCCAGAATGAGAAGGCGACTGGGCCACATCTGGCCCCTGGGCCTTAGGTTGCCTACCCCTGCTCTAGAGTTAGCACCAACGGTCAAAACATTCAGGGCTTTGGTGGCCCTAAAGCTCAGTCAATTTAATCAGTGTGATGAAGGCCAAATTTCAGATCCCCACTCGCTGGGTGATTTTGGGCCAGGTCCAGCCTCCGCATTAACCTACCTCACGCATAGCTGTCAACTTTCCCCTTTTTTTGCAGGAAATTTCCTTATCCCAGCGCCGTTTCCCATTGCAAAAAAAGGGAAAGTTGACAACTATGGCCATTTCCCAATGCAAAAAAAGGAAGGTTGACAGCTCTGCCTCACAGGGTTGTTGTGAGGATAAAATGGAGAGGCAGGAGAACTGTGTATGCCACCTTGAATTCCTTGGAGGAAAGGTGGGTATAAATTTAATAATAAATAATTAAGCGGCATGCTTGTACCTCTAGCACATTGGGTTTCATCCTTTCCTTACACCAGTGTTTTTCAACCACTGTTCCGCGGCACACTAGTGTGCCGCGAGATGTTGCCTGGTGTGCCGTGGGAAAAATTGAAAAATTCAAGAGAATTACTTTATATATAGTCAATATAGGTTAACAGAGTTAATTTTTTTAACATTTTCTAATGGTGGTGTGCCTCGTGATTTTTTTCATGAAACAAGTGTGCCTTTGCCCAAAAAAGGTTGAAAAACACTGCCTTACACACTCTGCTTTCCACTCCAAGGTATCTCTGCAAAGGCTTCACACTGACCTCTCTGTGCCTTTTCTTGTGATCCTTATCCTGTTCATTATCCCAGCCTATCCTGCAAGGCAGGGTAGGGTTATACATGCATAATATAATCCCCACTTATACGGATGGGAAACTGAGACTCAAAATGCTTGCATAAGAAAAGGGTTGCTAAATAAATAAAGAAAAACCAGGAGGAGGCTTGAGCAATGCTTCCTGCCCCCAGCCTCTCACACAGCACATTAAAGGGTACTCAAACAGGGCCCTGCTAAATCACACCAAAAGCTTCCATCCCAGCAGTGTGTCTCTCTCCAAGGGCAGCCATCCAGATGCCCCTGAGAAGGTGGAGGGGGGGGGGAAGAGACATTATGGCAATGGCCATGCCCAACATCTGGTAATCAGATGTTCTACATGCTTCTGAAAATGAATGTTCTATTATTAGCTGTTATTGCTCATACCTAGGGATCCATGAGGATTTTGTCCGGCCTGCAATTTTTAGCAAAACAACCAGATTCACACTTCACGGAATAGTACACAGATCGGAAAGCAGTTTATCCTTTCGTTTTTCCCACTTCTTTGCATTTTGTGATACTATTCTTGGATCAACACACATATAAAAGGACATTTTAGATTAAAGCACATACAGGTGAAACTCGAAAAATTAGAATATCGTGGAATGGTTCATTTCTTTAAGTAATTCAACTTAAAAGGTGAAACTAATACATGAGATAGACTCATGACATGCAAAGCGAGATACGTCAAGCCTTTGTTTGTTATAATTGTGATGATTATGGCGTACAGCTGATGAGAACCCCAAATTAACAATCTCAACTTTGGGGTTTTCATCAGCTGCATGCCATAATCATCACAATTATAACAAGCAAAGGCTTGACGTATCTCGCTTTGCATGTCATGAGTCTATCTCATATATTAAACTCCAGTAGCTAATGAAAACAATTGCTTACATAAATTGACTTTTCCACGATATTCTAATTTTTCGAGTTTCACCTGTACATAAATGATGTGTTTTGTGAGAAAAAACACATTGAGAATAATGCGAATATTCTTTTCTTTTAAAAATAAATCAGATTGATATGGAAACAGGAAAGAACACACATAAATACATGAAAAACTGACAGAAATGAGAAAAAGACTGACTCTTCATCCCAAATGATACCCACTGATAAATCTACACCTTTCCCATTATTATTATTATTATTATTATTATTATTATTATTATTATTATTATTATCATTATTATTATTCCGCCCATCTGACTCGGTTCCCCCAACCACTCTGGGTGGCTTCCAACAAATTAAAACACAATACGAGACCAAACATGAAAAACTTCCCTGAACAGGGAAATTTATCCAAATTTATCCAACCCCATCTAAGCCAATGAGCTTACATAACTTAAGGAATTCAGTGCTAATCAGTTTTATTGGATGGCCTTGAGTTTTGAGAGATAGAGTTAATTTCTCCATAATGTTCATAATTTTATTTTTTGAAAGATTTTTTTAAACCCCTCTCAGCTTTTAAAGACTTCTAGGGAAAATGATACATCTCGCTGATAAACTGCCCTTTTCTGAACCTTCTTCAGCTGTAATATATTATATTTTAGATAAAATGTCACAACTAAGGGACAGTCTTCGTAGTAAGGCTGAAGCATAGATTTATATACTGCATAGACTTCTGTAATGGCATTATGATTTTTGTGTTTTTATTATCAATCCTATTTTCTTCTTAGTAATTTCTAACACCAACTTTGTCCGTGTCTGTGTGTTTATACTGTTTAGTCTCTCTCTCTCTCTCTCTCTCTCTCTCTCTCTCTCTCTCTCTCACACACACACACACACACTTTCCTGCATGATTACAGACAATTTAGATGCTTTCAGTAGCCCATTCAAGCATTTAGTATCTATGGTGGGCTAATCAGATTGCATGGGCTAAACTTGTGTGATCAGACCAATCTGAATTAAGCCAATGCATGAACATCTGTATGCACATAACCCCATTCTGATAGACACTGACACAACTTGGTTATCGCTTCACACATTTGGTACTCTTAAGTACCACTTGCCTGTATGGGGCTAGTGTATATCAGCGTACTATAGACAACTATTTGTAGCAAGTGTCATGCCTTTTGACCGGGAAAACCTTTCTGGTGAGGCAAAAGGAACCCTGTACACGCTCAAATACATTTGTAGTCTTAGCTCAAATTAAGCCATTTTAGGACAAGATGGACTGCAATAAAGGCCCATTTGCTCACATGACTCTGCCCAGCTATTGAGATCAGCCTTAGAGGCTGTTCCATGTTTTTCTGCCAACAAAAGTATTCCATCAGATACCTGGAGACAGAGCCTTTTCACTTGTGGCACCCTGTTTTTGGAACTCCCTTCTCAAAGAGGTTTACTTGATGCCAACTTTGGTCTCTTTTGGCATCGGGGGAAAGTTTTTCATTTCCTGTTTTCCAGTTCCTGGTGCTAAGTTCTTTCTTTGTTTTATTTGGATTCTGAATTGCCTGTTGTGATCTGCTCATTGGAAGGATTTTATTCTAATTTATGTTTATTTTGTAATTGTAATCCATTCTGATGCTAAATTCACCACAACACACCTAGCTGGTCCAGCATACAAATGCACGTGTCATGGTGTGGGCCAGGGACAAAACTAGACTTTCTTTCACTTGGGTCAAAGACCAAGTTTGGCACCCCCCCACACACACATACATTTCCACACACACACAAACACACTGGCAGGGAGCCTCAATGGCACCCCTCTGGAGGCTCCACCCAGGGCAAAAAGCTGGCTAGCCCCCCTCTGTAGCCATGGCACTGGTGTGGGGCACACATTGACACATTTGCCATGGTTGTGCAGCCACCTCTTAGAGATGATTTAGGTGTCAGATACCTGCCTTAGATCAGGGACTTGCACTAGATCAGTAGCAGCCAATGAAGTGCCCTGCAAGTGTTTTGGACTACAATTCAAAAAGGGTGCTAGGAATTGTAGCTCTGTGAGGGGCAAGCTGCAGTTCCCAGGATTCTTTGGGGGCAGCGGTGTACTTTAAAGGTTGGACTCCAGCTTCCATCAGCCCTAGCTAGTGTGGCCAATGGTCCAGGAATTATGGGAGTTGTAGTCTACAACATCTTGCAGGGCACCATGTTGGCTACCCCTGGAACAGATCATCTAGTGCACAGATTTTCAGCCTTTTTGTGTCCATGGCTCCCTTGACCAACTATATTCTTTTTGCGGCTCCCCTGTGAGGAAATGCACTCTGAGCCTCAGAAGCCCGGTTATGTCACCCCTTGCCTGCAGAGTTGGCAGCCCCTCACCCCTTTTTGAACACCCTCCCTTGTAGAGTGTCTCCTCAGCCTCCTCTCCTCTCTCCCTGGGAGTGCTCCAGGCAGCCACCGCCACCACCCCTGGTCTCTGAGCCGCCCCTCTGCCCCAAAAGAGGTGCTTTCTTACACGCCCCCCCCCGGGGCCTGTGAAGAGGATATCCCCAGCCAGGCCCAAACAGAGTGGGGGTGTCATATGGGCCACTTGGCCTGGGCCTCTGATTCCAAAGGGGGCCTCAGTCAGCATATTCACAATCGCTCGCCATTATTTAAATGTAAATACTTAAAATTATCCTTTTCCCCACGTATTTTTAAAAAAGCACTATTGTATATCTATATTTTCCATTTTGTCTTTATATGCAGATATGGTTCGAGCCTTGAAATCCCCAGGATTTCTACATGCTGAGCTGCTGAACCACTCTTGTGGAATTAACCCACTAGAAGAGTGGTTTTCAAACAGTGTGCTGCCTGGCTCTGCAAGGGCCTGTCCCCAGCCTTAGCAGCCCGACAGAGACTGGCCAAAGGTGAATGTGAGGCCAGCACCTTACTCACCTTAGGAAGTAGCAGTGGCGGCGGCAGGTACCACTGGGCCTGCGTGGCAGAAAAGCTCCCCTTCGGCACTGAACACTCATCTTCCAGGCAGGCCTTACACACAGCGAGCACAAGAAAGGCCAGCATGGTGCCTGCCTGCCTGGCCTCCCACTTGTCTGTCTATTCCCAACAGCAAGGGCTGGAGGACTCAGCTCCTGGCAACCAGCACCCCCGGGCCAAGCCCCAGAGTCACCATTCTCCTGAGGAGCTTGTAGCCAGGGCTGCTGCAACAAACAGCTGTGCAAGACTTTGGGAGGCAGAGGTGCAAGAGGGCATCAGAGGAGGGACAGAAGGAAAGAAAGAGGGACAGAGGCCAGAGTTGCCTGGCTGTGGCACTCCCGGGCCATCATTCAAGCACACTGTTTGAAAACCACTGTTCTAGTGGGTTAATTCCACAAGAGTGGTTCAGCAGCTCAGCATGTGGAAAAGGCCTCTTGTTTCTTTCACCATCTGTAAAAGAGTTGTGTGGATCGGCCCCGAGTTGCCAACCCTCTGCAAGGCCTCCTTCAGCTTGTCCTGTATAAACCTTGCCTAGCTAGCACAGAGGTTTTCAAGATGTGAGAAGGAAACAGGGATATTCATAACTGGCTGCTTTCTTCAATACAGTTTGGCTTCCTTTAAACTGGCACTGCTAGTGCTGCAAGGGCTTGGCGGGGGGGGGGGGGGTAGAGCAGTCAAACATTGTTTTGTTGCTGCTGCAATAACCCCATACAATTTCCACAGGGAGGGAGCACTCAGTGTCTCAGCACTTACGCTGCTTCCTTGGAGCAGCTGCAGAGATCCAACATACCTGCTGCGCTGATGGCACAGGCACAGCGCTGTGCTTTTTGATATGCTTCTCAGCCAACACCTCTCCCCTACACACACACACACACACACACACAGACACACCTTTTCTCATAGCTTGAAGCCACGCAAGAATTGCCTGAGAGTTTGAGCCTATCTCGCCTCTGATTAGGGGCTCGGGAGATTCACCACTGGAGCATGTTATGGCAATTCCCTGGGGAGCAGGGGAACGCACAGTGTGTCTGTGTGTGTACATGCGTGCAGGCGTAAGAGCTGAATGCAGCCAATGGGGAGGGAACGCCTGTTCCTGTGAGGAGTCACCCTCCTCCCCTCCCTCTGCACAGCCGCCTCTGGCCCACCCAAGTAGCAGCCGATGGGCATAAATTTGAGAACTGAGTACTAGGCTGGATTGAAGGAAACCTTTCCCTCTCAGCCTCCACGCCTGCCAAGAAACTCAAACCGAAACACATTCCCTCTTGGCTCGCCTGCCAAGAAACCACGGCGCAAGGCCAGCAGTGCTGAGGCTCCTCCACATAAACACGACTTGAGGGGGGTGGCAGGGCTACCACCCCCCTTCTCCCCTCCATTACCAATATAAGGGGAAGAAACATTAATGCTTTGCTCTGGGTTGCTGACGCACACCACATGCACACATCTGGCTCCCTAGAGGGAACCATACTCATTCCCACCCCAGCCCCCGGTCCTCAGGGTTCTGGCTCCTTCAGGGTTGTGTTAAGAAACACATATATACTTTGTGTATAAATATCCTGTCCAGTTAAAAGGTGGAGGAATCAGAGGCAATTGTAGTATGCCCCCCCCAAGCCCAGAGAACCCCATGAAAACAAAGCCCCTGCAAAAATTATTTTGAGCTGTGGAGGCCGGAGTTTCCCTGAGGCCTCCTGTAAGGGAGACTCAAAAGCAACGTGACTAAATTTGGAATACAGCATGCATAAACGAGAAAATATATGGGGCTCAGGAAACAAGATGACTCAGACCCCCAAAATTTCTACTGTAGAAATGGAAGGTTATGGCAGAGAGCGATTCATCCTAGAAGCCCAACCCTCTCAGATTAAGTCCACTAGGTAAAATGACACATTTCACAGCTGACAGACACATCCTGGATTGAACATGGCGGCGAGTGGGACTTGCTGAACCCGATATTCATGCTGAGAGGGAGCGCATAGGATAGTTATGAGCCTCTCTACTAATTCAATGTTATATTGACTGCTATTGTTTTATTTTGTATTTCTCACAGCCCACTCTGGAATCACTCATCTGCTGAAGAGCAGGATGACAATGACAGAAATAAATAATTGATACATTAATTCTGTTGCTGAGGAGATTCAAGGTGTCGGAGTCCTCTTCCCCAGCAGCATCACATTCAAACTGAAGAAGGAAGGGTGGGGATGGAATGGCTGCTTGGAGAGTAGGATTGAGGGTATTATGTACTGCTGAAGAGCTCGAGTTCAACCCTCAGATCTGGTGGAGGGGGCTGAATGAGGTGCTCCAAGGTCTGCCATTCATGGCCTTTCTATTCCCATTTATGAGCGTACATAGTCCCAAATCACCTGAGCAGGGATGCCCAGAGGGCCAGGCTGGCACACTGGATTCTAACCCTGAACTCCCAAGTCTCAAGACATTGTCTTCAAAATAACAGCCCCCCTGAAAGCAGCGGGACGAGCAGAGAAAGGATAACAGCAGCCCAGGGAAAGTGGTGAGGGAGGGAGTCAGTAGGCTACCAACCTATTTCCTTAGGCCTGCATTCAGAAAGCTGCCATCTCTTCAATAACTGACTTCAGGATTTCTGTTCATACGGAGTAGAAAGCTTTGTTGTTCAGTCGTTCAGTCGTGTCTGACTCTTCGTGACCCCATGGTCCAGAGCACGCCAGGCACGCCTATCCTTCACTGCCTCTCGCAGTTTGGCCAAACTCATGCCAGTCGCTGCAAGAACACTGTCCAACCATCTCGTCCTCTGTCGTCCCCTTCTCCTTGCGCCCTCCATCTTTCCCAACATCAGGGTCTTTTCCAGGGAGTCTTCTCTTCTCATGAGGTGGCCGAAGTACTGGAGCCTCAACTCTTACTATGAACCAAATGTGTGTATCCGTGCACACACATTTTAACTGTGAGCCAGAATCATCTTCAGTCAGTCCAAGGGTGGTCAGATGCAAACTAGGATGGGGGTTCCTGCACCTTCAATAGATGTGTAGAAAAAGGACGTTTAGCAGGTGTTGCTTGCAGGACAGATTGCACCTGTGAAATTCCCTCTTCTACAAAACAGGTGCAGGAACCCAGTTCTCTTTTGCATCTGGTCACTTCATTAGCCTTGCCATCAGTTTTAAAAATATTTTGTTTGAAGAAAAAGCTCTTCCCTCAACTGTCATATGTCAGCAGCTATTCCCATCAGGTTCTAGGAGAGGGGGAGGAATGGGAATGCAGGCCCTCTCCATCCACTCCATGGCAAGACCAGCATATTTCCATTCCAGCTGCTTGTTACAATAACTCTGCAACTAAGAAACTGCCCATGAGTTTGCTTTCCCCCCCTCCTCCCTCCCAATCCCTTTTCCTTTTGGTTGTCTCTCTTAAACTACTGTATAAACCTGTGGACTATAAGCCAGTCTTTTCCCTTGATATTTTTAAGCCACTCTGGGAAGAACCCTTTTCAGCTGAAGAACAGGATTTTTAAAAAATGCTTTAAATAAACAACCATTCTACACCCCACGCCACCCCCCAAAACACATAACTTTATAGGGTGTTGTTTTACGTGTGGTTTGTTTCTCGAGCAACTTGTGAAAAACTGAAATTGTTGTCTAAAAAAACAAGTATCTAGTTTTCCAACAGCTCCACACTTGCGCATGGCATCTAAACAATTTGACTAGCAAGTGCTGATAATGAAGATGTGGTTGCAATAGCCTTTCTGATCTTATTACTCATGTTCCCTGAACATGACAATCCTGTGTCCTTGAGAGCAAAAGGTCCATTTGTAAGCCTCATGGCAAGTTTACCTCCAGCTCCTGATTCAGTTGTGAGGCATGGGGCCTCCCCTACCAGGGAATTGCAACCACACTTCCGCTTGCCCCATGCTTTCTAGGCAAAGGCTGCAGTTTTATTTTTTGCCCTGCCACTGAAAACCCACTCTCTGTTGCTGAATCTGAACAAACATCCACCAGATTCTGTGGATTGACGTTTGTTCCAATTCAGCAGTAAACCTTGGGGGCAGGGGGAGGGGGGGAGAGAAACCGTTCAGACAAGAGGAAGACGACACAGGACATAGGGAAGTGTGGGTGAGCCCTAGCTGTGGCAATAGGCAAATTCACTGATGTCCTTCTGTTATCAATGGACTCTTGTCATCCTCCCTCCATATTTATTTTCCCCAACCATGCCTTTCTTTCTCTTGCTGTGGTGTTTGTTCATTTGTTCAATAACATTAAAAGAACCCACCCCAAAATTAAAATATGACTAAAATAGTAAGAAAAAGTGAAACTTAAAGCTTTTAAAACCTATTTAGATTCAAGCATCCATGCTACTTTTTCTGGATTGGGGGACCCCAGTGCCTTTCCAGCCTGAGTCCCCATTTAAGGAATACAGGGCCTGGTCTTGTGCCAATAAATAGGCCTCACATATAGGACCTCTTCAAGCATTAATGCAATCTTAATAGTGTGATAGGGGAGAGCAGAACTGCAGCGTGGGGGTGGGGTGGGGGGTGGGGGCGGCAGCACAGACACACACCTGAAGAGGGAAGCCTACGCTACTTAGGTGCATTCCCACCCAGAGTTATAATAATTCTATCGCACCCCCACACAAATATCCACAGGCCACACTTTATCCATGTGCTAGTAACATCCAGGTTAGGGTACAGTGGTACCTCGAGTTACAAACGCCTCAGGTTGCAAACGCTTCAGGTTACAAACTCCACTAACCTGGAAGAGTTACCTCAAGTTGAGAACTTTGCCCCAGGATGAGAACGGAAATCGTGTGCTGGCGGCGCAGCGGCAGCAAGAAGCCCCATTAGTAAAAGCACGCCTCTAGTTAAGAACAGTTTCGGGTTAAGAACGGACCTCCTGAACGAATTAAGTTTGTAACTAGAGGTACCACTGTAATGCAATATGTTGCATGTGGAGCTGCCTTTGAAGTCTTTAGGAAACTCTGTTGGCCCACAATACAACTGCTAGGCTGTTGACTGAGACTGGCTGCACAGAACCTCACTTGCCACTTGCAACTTTGCTGGCTTCTGGTCTGCTTACAAGCTCAGTTCAAAGACCCTTAAAACCCTTACAAGGGACCCATGCATCTGAAGCGCCACCCACAGGTAACCTTTACATGCTTGAAGACGCCTGCATATTAACACCATCCTCTGAGGCCTTTCACAGGTACCTCCGCCAACCTGATTGGCTTCTCCAGTCTCACTACAGTATTCTCACCATTATTCAACCCCCTCAGTAGAATCCCTCGCAACAGCACAAATACACCAGGTGTTGTCTCAAGCACACCTGATGCAATTAATCAAGACTTGGTGGCAGCAGGCACTGAGGTTTCGGTGAACACAGAAAGGCGCGTTCTAAACACAGAAAGTTTCCATGCCAGAACTCTAAGATGTACATCACTACTGGATGAATTTGGGGAAACCACTTGAAGCATCTGTTGTGTTGAGCTATTTCAATTGCTTTTGCTTGATTTGCTCATTGCAAACAGCTGAAAGTCTGTAAATTTTGATAATAAATCTGGTTTGCAATGGGGCTATCACAGTTGTGGAACCTCTCTGCCTTCCCCCCCCCCCCGGCTGCACTT
The DNA here is from genome assembly GCF_009819535.1 of Lacerta agilis. NCBI lineage: Eukaryota > Metazoa > Chordata > Lepidosauria > Squamata > Lacertidae > Lacerta > Lacerta agilis. Next base: position 4,075,523 of record NC_046313.1, on the reverse strand, counting down.
ATGGAATTCTCTTTCCTGGAAGGCTTGCCTAATCTGATGTGTTTTTGGTGCCAGGCAGCAATCTTCTTATTCACCAAGGCTTTTAAATTAAAAAGCCTTGGTAAATCTAATTAATTAATTAATTTAATTAATCCATTTTGAACTCTTTTTAAAAGTTTTATTTCTCTCATTTAATAACTGGTGTCACATTATGTTTTTTAAATTTCATTTTGAACTGCATATTGGTGTTATCGTGTTAATGACTGTTGTATATGAAGGTAAGCTGTGGTGGGGAGTGGGAGTCCTGAAGGGTGGGGTCATGCTGTTGGCATCCATCTGTCTTGTGAGACAGATGGAGGAGTGTGCCTTTGGGGGGGGGTTGAAGTCAAACCACTGGAGAGTCACAGCACCTGCTGTGGCTGTAGTATACCTTACACCAGTGTTCTTCAACCTTTTTTGGGCAAAGGCACACTTGTTTCATGAAAAAAAATCACGAGGCACACCACCATTAGGAAATGTTAAAAAATTTAACTCTGTGCCTATATTGACTATATATAAAGTAATTTTTCAATTTTCCCCACGGCACACCAGGCAACATCTCACGGCACACTAGTGTGCCGCGGAACAGTGGTTGAAAAACACTGCCTTACACCAATCAGGTTGAGCTTATAACTTATAACTGCTGCCTCCCGCATTGTTTTTGCTACACCAAAGTGACCTCCCCAGGGTGCAAGCCTAGGCAGTGTGTATGAAGGTCCTGGGTTGCAGCGGGGTAGGGCGCCACTTTGCTGCCCAGAGTGGCAAATGCGGGGGCACCCCCCGGGGACGGGGCGCCGCTCCCTAATGCGTGCACGCCCTGACGTCATGACGCATGCGCAGCACATAGGGTGGAGTGTGCATGTGCGGACAAGTGCACTCCACCCAAGATGCCGGGCACGAGCGGCCGGCACCCCTTCCGTGCGGTGGCGGCAACTTTTAAGGCTGCAGCGCATGAGCAGCAGCAGAGACAGGCATCTGTGCTGCTGCTCGCGCACTGCAGCCTTAAATGTTGCTGCCACCGTGCCTGCACGAAAGGGGGGGCCGGCCGTTCGCACCCGGCATCTTGGGTGGAGTGTGCATGTGCGGACATGCAGTCATGACGCATGCGCAGCATCCAGGGTGGAGTGTGCATGTGCGGACATGCGCACTCCACCTAAGATGCCGGGTGCGAGCGGCCGGGCCCCCCTTTCGTGCACGCACGGTGGCGGCAACAATTAAGGCTGCAGTGCGCGAGAAGCTTGAGCTATGGCTTCCTCACTGCTGCTTAATCCTTCATATTCGTTTTTGGGTGTAGAGCATATGCAATATTCCCCTCGCCCAACATAATTAGGGGCAAATATTGGGTGGGATGCAGTCACTCATTATTTGCCTACATCATTCCATTTGAATATATATAACTATTAGCACCTGGAATGTAAAAAAGAAACTACACAGGTAATACAAATTGGAGAGAAAAGAGAGAGCAGTAAGAAAAACCCAGGGATAGCAATATTAAGAGTGGTAGGCGGCTCCACTCTGTTTCCGGAACATGATTAGCACCATCCTTAACCTAGGCCAATTTAGCCTCTGTAGGGTTAACTGCATGTGCCCACACACACACACACACAGAAGGAATGTGATGTAATGGCTGGATTAGCAAGTGCTGCTAAGATCCCAGGCTTGATAAAAAGGCAGCTCAGAACTGTGTGTGGCAAAATCTATCATCCCACCACCACCAGTCCCCCAGCATGTATCTGTGTGTGAGCAGACAAGCACAATACTTCTTACAGCAATCAGAACAGCGTTAATCCAGGCTGCATGTGTATGAGGACCGATACAAATAGATATTTGTGTACAAGAAGTTGAGATAAATGGGTGGATGTTTGTATGGGCAGACAGATTTATTGATTACTAGATTTGTATTCATTCATTCATTCATTCATTCATTCATTGCATTTATATCCCACCTTTCCTCCAAGGAGTTAAAGGAGTCATTCGTGGTTCTCTTAGAATAATAGAACTGTAGAGCTGGAAGGGACCACGAGGATCATCTAGTCCGACCCTCTACAATGCAGGAATCTTTTGCCCAAAGTGGGGTTTGAACCCATGACCCTGAGATTAAAGAGTCTCACGCTCTACCAAGTGACCTGGAATTATTTATTTATTTGTTTGTTTGTTCTGACTACGGCAGAACAACACGGTTACCTACCTGTAACTATGTCAAGTTTAATTTCACTTTGAGCTCCTCTCTGATGTTAATATCTGGTGGACAAGAGGCCTCTGTACTGCAAAGGAGCATTCTGGCAAAGTAGGTGTGATATTCACATTACAAACCAATTTTGGGAGAGGCACTTTTAAGCCTCATGTTTGAAAGTTGCACATTATTGCTTATAATTTTTTCTTTGTCATTTAAAACTAAAAAAGTATAAATTCATGGCAGCAAAGCCATTTGGTATAAGTTAACTAACTGGATACATTTGATTTCAGAGACTCTCAAATTCAGGCCCTGTAAGTCTGTGGATGAACAAAACTAGCTAAGGTCTGGATGGGCCCGATACAAACTTTAGAAGGTGTTCTGGGATGGGTAACATGTTGCCCTTGCAGCAGCTAAATTTTTACAGGGTTGTAGCCTGAGAAAGAACTCATACAACCTCTTTCTTGAGCACAATTTGCCTCGAGTTTCGCCTGCTATTTACTTTGGTGTGGCAATAAGGCCTTTAGCATGAACTGAAAAGACCACCTTCATTGTTGTTGTTGTTGTTCAGTCGTTCAGTCGTGTCCGACTCTTCGTGACCCCATGGACCAGAGCACGCCAGGCACGCCTATCCTCCACTGCCTCCCGCAGTTTGGCCAAACTCATGCCAGTCGCTTCGAGAACACTGTCCAACCATCTCATCCTCTGTCATCCCCTTCTCCTTGTGCCCTCCATCTTTCCCATCATCAGGGTCTTTTCTAGGGAGTCTTCTCTTCTCATGAGGTGGCCAAAGTACTGGAGCCTCAACTTCAGGATCTGTCCTTCTAGTGAGCACTCAGGGCTGATTTCTTTGAGAATGGATAGGTTTGATCTATGACTGGAAACTGGAAAGGGCCAAGGCCTGAAGACTTGTGGTCGCCATAGGTGTCTCTCAAAGCTCTCTCAATACTTCCTCTCCACCAAAAATGATGGAGAAAAGCTAATCTGTGGAGAGTTAACAGCAAAAGAATGCAGGTGACCTGGCCCTGGATTGCAGCATGAATTCTAGCGTGAGATTACTACAGGTGTGGATAGGAAAGGCAGCCGCTACAGGATTCAGTAACAGTGGACCATTTCACACTAGCTTTCTTCCGCTGGCATATACCCTATCTGTTCATTCATCGTTTCCTGACAATCCAGAAATCAATCCTCCCAAACCCCTGTAATCTGGACTCCTTCAGACGACCTACTTATTGAGCATTCATCCTGATTTCCTTGCACAAAGTTTAGGCAGAGGTTAGATTATATTTGGTCTTTGGTGAGCATTCATTCTGAGTTGTGGGGAGGTTGTACAATAATGAGCATTCTTTCTGAATTCATCTGGATTTGCTTGCAGTGGGTTTATACATCTTCCCATTAAGTGTTTGTTTTATCCCCTGTCACTTTCCTTAGTCTGTTTGTTTGTTTGTTTGAATTGGTTGGCTGGGGTGTCAGAGCACTTTACTCCACTTCAATTGTGCAAACCTAACGTCCCAGAATGTACTTGAATCCCTCCTGCAAAATACTGGCAGTCTGGACATGCCCCCTCATGTTTTCCTTTGCTGTCATCCCATAGTATGTTTTGTTTTGTTTTTTAATTGCCGGATCCTGTGAAATTGGCAGCACAATCCTTTCAGGTACGAATTTGGACATTTCAAGCAGTTATATACAGTATCAATAATTCTTGGCTCCTGAGTGTGCTCCTTGGAATTAGAACTTTTTTTGGGGGGGGGGTCTATTTCACAGCCATCAAATGGGAGCCTACTGGTTGTTGGCACCAAGGTGAGATGGGAACCTAGCAGAGCCATAAGCTGCTGTTCGCCCATCACAGAGGCATGGCCCTTCCTGATCTCCAGAAAGGGATGGGGGATGGCAGGCAGCTCTAGAAAGCTTCTTGAACCATGAGGACCTCAGTCTCCCTTCTCCAAAGCTGCTTATTCCCAAGACCAGCATGAATTCCCCAAGCGCAGCACATAGCCCTGCCCAACACCCTATGGAGCCTGGTGTCCTAGCCAATTACTCCCAGTAGAACAGCGGCCCTAGGCCATGGGGCAAGCCCGCTTCCCAAGCCTGCCAGCATGGCACTCCCAGGGCATGGCCTTTGTGCAGGCAAAACGCCCAACCCCTGCTGGTAGACCAGCTGGCCTCACCCCATTATGCAAATCTTACCATTTTTTATTGTGTTACACTGCTTTCAGGTGTTTTTAGCAGTTTTAATATGTTTTAAATACATTTATATCTTACTTTTAATTGCATTTTTATTACAGATGTGTTTGGCACCCTGGGCTCCTTTGTGGGGAGGGTGTGGGACATAAATTTGATAGAAAAATATATAAGTACAGTACCCTGTTGGAAGGGTGAGGATAAATCCCAGTAGTCCCAGCTTAATTAACACTGCAGTTACCTAAACTGGGATGAGGTCTGGATGATCTCAGTCATGATATCTGCACGCATTGTGTCCATTCTTAAGGAAATCAGCCCTGAGTGCTCACTGGAAGGACAGATCCTGAAGCTGAGGCTCCAATACTTTGGCCACCTCATGAGAAGAGAAGACTCCCTGGAAAAGACCCTGATGCTGGGAAAGATTGAGGGCACAAGGAGAAGGGGATGACAGAGGACGAGATGGTTGGACAGTGTTCTTGAAGCTACTAACATGAGTCTAACCAAACTGTGGGAGGCAGTGGAGGATAGGGGTGCATGGAGTGATCTGGTCCATGGGGTCACGAAGAGTCGGACACGACTAAATGACTAAACAACAACATTATTGTGTGTGTGGTGGGAGCTTGAATCTGCAATTCTTTCAAATTCTGGGACAGACTGGTATTGACCAAGATAAAAACTAGCAAGGGAAAGAACAATGTAAACACAACACAATTACACTCTGCCAGTAGTCAACCCAACAGTGGGCCCGAAGCCTAGGATTTTAGGAACCAGGTGATAATAAGGAGCCAATCCTATGGCACTGTCTGCTATAAAGCACCAAGATTCAGGAATCTAGTTGAGATTCTTGCATCACAGGGGGTTGGACTAGATGACTCTCAGAGTCCCTTCCAACTCTACAATTCTAAGATCTGATGTAAAGTCATTACTGAATTAGGGCCAAACTAGATGTGAGTTTGTTGTGTTATTGCATTTAACTTGCAAGTTTTAAAAAACACAAATAGCCACCTTGGCTTAGCATGATAGGGACCATAGCAACTGGGGAAGGGAAGGGGATTAACCCTTTCACCCTCGCTGCAATCCTGACTTACCAACCAGACAGTTGTTCTCTCTGCTTGAGGTACCTCTGTGCATGTACCTGGACGCAAGACCTGACATGGCTGTTACAGCCAAGCTTTGGTTTCCAGATCAGACCAGCATTTCTGAGCAGCTGAATCTGATGAAATATACAAGACGCCTCAAAAACAAATGTAAGAGCCTGCATGATCCAGTTCCATAAGGATAGCTTTTCCAGTGGAGATGACTGCAAAATATTGCCACAGTGGAAAAAAATGGTCATGTGAACACACAGCTTTGCACAACAATTACAACTCCCCATTCTTGCCTTCTGGTATCCTGTGAAAGTGGCCTACTTTTTAGGAAGAAGGCCCTAAGTTCCTGTTTTGCAGTATCCCCTTCACATTACTCTGGGTCTAGCAAGGGACAAGGCCTGATAATGCCATTTCCAAATATTGTAACTCTCAACATCACTTATTCTCACAATTAGGAAAATAAAATTTTATTCTCTCTCTCTCTCTCTCTCTCTCTCTCTCTCTCTCTCTCTCTCTCTCTCTGTGTGTGTGTGTGTGTGTGTGTGGCTCTCAGCTCTCCTAAACAGACCAAATTCCACACTCCATGTGTGAGCCAGGCTGGGTCCCCCTCTGACCTGAATGAAGGTTTTGTGTTCCCCCACCATGACAGGAAAGAATCCCCTTTGCTCACCTCCACTGTGTGCCCAGCCCCTTCTGTCTGGCCCACCACCCTCATTCAGTCCCTGCTCCCCTGATGTTGCTAATCCCCCATCCCAGACAGCTGCCTCAAAGCCCATTGTTTCAGGTTCATGGGCTTTGAAAAGGCCAGGATTTCCTGAGCTGGTCTGGACTGCAGCACTGGATTCAAGGTGGTCCTGCGGCCATAACCACCAGGGGCTGCGGAACATGGGAAAAGGGACGGCCAGCATCTAGGCTCCCCAGTCTAACTCCCACACCCAATCTGCTGCACCCTCTTAAATACCAACTGCTAATTAGTACTGGTTTTAAAAGCAAAATGAAAGCAGTGAGGGGCACTGAACACGCCCATTATCTTCCTGCAGTCTCCCCATATTGGGGAGGTTTCTCACTTCCCGTATACCGTAGGAGCCTAACTGAGATACCCCAAATCTTGCTTTGAACATGATTCAGGCAAACCACTCAAAAGACAGAGCTGCCACCATCACAATTCACCTTGTCCACAGTATCTGTTCTCAAAATGGATGGATGCAGATTCCTGGCAGGAACCCAGTTGGTGCTTAATGCTGCAGTTTATTAGGTCAGCTGAATCTGTAGTATTGTGGGTAGAATATCAGACAAGGACCAAGGAGACTAGGGGGTCAAATTCCCACTTGGACATGAAACTCGCTTGTTGACCTTGGGCCAGTCACTGTTTCTCAGCCTCAGTTGCTGTGAGGATAAAACAGGGAGGGCGTTAGTAGGTGCATGCCACCTCAAACTCACTGGGAGAAAGACAGGATATAGATAATAAATTTGGCTGGCATTGTTGTTGTTCAATCGTGTCTGACTCTTCATGACCCCATGGACCAGAGCACGCCAGGCACGCCTATCCTTCACTGCCTCCCGCAATTTGGCCAAACTCATGTTAGTAGCTTCAAGAACACTGTCCAACCATCTCATCCTCTGTTGTCCCCTTCTCCTTGTGCGTTCTCCTTCTCCTTGTACTGGATCAGCTGGCATAATACTCTCAATTTCATTTGGGGACTGGGGCTGCAATCCTAAACATACTTACTAGTTTGCAAGATTCCCACTGGTGGATTTTGCCCACTGGGACTCGTGGGGCAGAGTGCAGGAATGGCAATGGTATGTGGAGCCACAGTCAATGACAGGTGGTGCCAAGCAATTCGAGTTTTGTCTCCATTCTCCCCCCCTACTGAATTCCACAAATACAAACCCCGAGACTGAGGAAGAGGAAGCTGATAACCAGTGCCACCCCCTGGAATGTCTGTCAGTAAGAAGGCAAGCAGATCAGGGCTGGCCAAAGGAAAGTTGGCGGGGCAGTGCCTGCCCCATTTGCTCTGCTGGATCAGCCTCCATTGAATGAACATGTACACTAGGGTTGCACAATGGATCTCAAAATGTTAGCAGCTACTGAACTGCAAAATGCTTGCTTCCTTGTTTGCTGGTAGAAATTACTGCTCCCGCACAAATTGCCACGTATCCATGATGGCTCTCAATAGAACCAACTGCAAATCCTGATTCTGATGTTGGACTGTGGGAAGAAGCATCAGGGCCCTTGCTTAATGTACTGTGCCCTCAGCAAGAGCTGAAATACGTGTATACATTGATTTGGGAAAGGGTGAATGCAAAACAGCCTGCAGGGATTCCCCCCACCCAAAGTTCAATAGAAGTTGGGAAGGAGATTGTGACCAAAATGAATGGAGGTCTTAGGACAAGACCAAGTGCAGTGATTTAGATCCCTGCCAGCGGGCACGCTGAAGAACAATGCCACATCTGGAATAAGTGGTGCTTTAGATGGCCAGGACTGAAAGGGACAAATGTGGAAAACGTACCACCTGCCTGCTCTATTCTGGGCTCTTTTCTGGCCACACTGCTATTATGGGAATCTGAAGCCTTATTTCTAACCAGCAAGCCAAGCATTTCCTGGAACCAGGAAAGGCAGCCATTGCCTTGATAGGTGGTCCTGGGGGGGCCACAGTTCGGGAGGAGATTGCCCTGGTATATTTGTTTTGGCACTTGCCACAAAACCGTACACATTTCCCCTATAAAGTGACTGTAGGAATTTGTATGCTGTATGGAATGTGTGTGTGTGTGCATGTTAAAATATGTGTGGGGTTAATAAATCAGTCTGCTTCAAATTCACCTGCTGGTCCTCCCCCCCCCTCTTGCTACCACCAAACAGACGTTGTTGCAACAGGAGCATATTAACACACATTTACAAGGTCTCACCAGCGATGTTTCATTTTAAGTCCTGCAAGATTTAAGCAGTTTAATCAACCCAAGAGAGTTATTGCCTCTGTGCCTCACTTGTGATCTTATTGGAGGCATCTAGATCAGTGTTTCCCAACTGGGGGCCATATGGTCCCCTGGGGGCCTCCAGGATATTCCAAGGAGGCCCCAGGTGAAATGGGGGACCACAGGACGAGGCTAGGGGGCCACAGAGGGAAGTGAGAAGTGAATTTAAAAAATAAATAGCGCTCCTTTTTGCCATGTGCATTTTCTTGGTTTGTTTCCAGCGGGAGAGGGTGATTGCTGAGGCTCCCATTTTAACCAGTGCAGCCTGCGACCCAGAACCCCCAAGTCAGGTAAGTGTGGCAATGGGTAGGGCTGGGCAAGCCAGACCTGCTTGTTGCTGTCACCAGTCCTGGACCCGTCAGCAGCCTGGGTCTGACTCTGCAAGGCGTGGAGTTAAATACACCCCGCCAGCGCCTAGCTGAGCAGGGTCGTCTTGGTGCTGCTGACTTGCATCTAGTAAATAACTAAGTGTCTACTCAGAAGAAAGCTTCGCTGAGATCAATGAGGCTTACTCCCAGGTAAGGGTGTGCGGGGCTATAGCAGTGGTTTTCAACCAGGGTGCCATGCCTCTGCCCCCCAAAGGCTTGTGTAGCTGTTTGTTGCAGCAGCCCTGGCTAAAAACTCCACAGGCGAATGATGTCTCTGGAGCTGGCCAGGGGGTGCTGGTTGCCAGGAGCAGAGGCTGCCTCGGAGTAAGCAGGCAAGTGGGTGAAGGAGCCCAGCCAGCCAGTCCACCAGCCCTTGCTGTTGGGATGGACAGACAAGTGGGTGACATAACTGGGCTCCTGAGCCCTACAGGGGAGCCACAGAAAGACTGTAATTGATCAAGGGAGTCGTGGACTCAAAAAGGTTTAAAATCTCTGGACTATAATGTTTTATATATTTGCACCAGGCAGTGGCGGAGTAAGCTGCATGGGCACCCGGAGCGGTGGGCATGCAGTGCACGGGGGGGGGGGTGTCCTCCACTTGCAGCTGCAGTGGGGACGGCTCGATCCTCCGCTTGTGGCTGCGGCGGGGCAATCCTCCGCTCGCGGCGGTGCGATCCTCTGCTTGTGGCAGTGGCGGGATCCTCCGCTCGTGGCTGCAGTGGCTCGATCCTCCGCTCGCGCTTGTGGCTGCGTGATCCTCCACACGCAGCTGTGGCGGTGCAATCTTCTGCGTGGCAGTTGCTCGCGCCCAGGGGGCGGGGTGACCCCCCATGGGGTGCCTTTTTGTCACCCCCCTCAGAGATGGCACCCGGGGTTGTCCTGCCCCGCCCCGCCCCCCTTCCTATGCCCCTGGCACCAGGTCAGTGAGGACCACTTGCTTTTTAAATTTTTCCTAGTGCGCCTTTTGGACTGTATCTGTAGTTTTCCTCCTCATTGTCAAATAACAGGGGTCAAATAAATGTTGTTTACTTTTTATAATACATGTAAGATGGATCTCCCTCGGGAGGTCCATCCTTAGAGGTTTCTAAGCAGAGCTTGGATGGCCATCCTTCATGGATGCTTCAGCTGAGTCTCCTACATTGCAGGGGGTTGCACTAGGAAGATGACTCTTGGGGTCCCTTCCAGCTCCATGATTCCATGTTTTTGTGCTTCGACAATATTTCATTAAGTAAAACATGTTCTATTTACAAACAAAACATTTAAATAGCTACCTTTCTACTGGTAGGATGGGGGAGGGCATGAGCATAGCCAGGATTTTTGTTAGGGAGGCAGACTTTTATTGGAGGGGCAGAACCTCAAATTTGTATTGATTTTTACTTATTGAGTGGCAGCTGCCCCCCCCCGCCCCCGGCTATGCCTATGGGGGGCCACAGAAAAGAAACAATGTTGGAAAGGGGGCCATGGTCGAAAGAAGGTTGGGAAACACTGATCTAGATCACCACAGAGTGAAACAAGATACTGGATTAAATAGACCATTGGCTTGATCCAACAGAAATTTTCTTATATTCTTATATAAATATTTAGTTCATTGATCAATGTACAACATTTTTAATCTGTGAGGCTGAGAACCATGAAATACATATTTATTTTTTTCTTACAATTTATTAAAAAATATTTTTCAGTCTATCGTTGTTGAGGTGCAGTGTTTTAATAGGGAAAATGAAAAAAGAAAACATTAAAAGGTGGTCCCTTCCAAAAATAAAGGTTGCTTTCTTTTCTTTTGAAGTTCAAGTTGCCTCACATTACTTCCACTAGAAGTTCAGTAATATGTAAATAAAATTGATTAGTTTAGTGGAAACTTATTAATATATTAAAATTGTCTTAATTGAAACTTATTAATATATTAAAATTGTCTTAATTTGGTGATAGCCCTATAACATTATATCATACAGTTTTACCTGTTTGCTAGAAACTGGGCCTATTTCCCCTATTTGGGTACCAGCTACTGAAGTATATTGATTTTGAGCCTAAATACTAAATTGCTGCCTCCAGATACAACTCTTTGGCATGAATTAAACCATACCCAATGGTCTGACTATGGTATAAACCACAATTCAAATCCATCTCAGCCAAAAGAAGAGAACTCACCCTAAAACCTATATATAGATGGTACCTAATACCATGGCTTGCCGATTGGAAGGTCGGCAGTTCGAATCCCCGCGACGGGGTAAGCGCCCGTTGTTCGGTCCCTGCTCCTGGCCACCTAGCAGTTCAAAAGCACGTCAAGTGCAAATAGATAAATAGGTACCGGTCTGGCGAGAGGGTAAACAGCGTTTCCGTGCGCTGCTGTGGTTCGCCAGAAGCAGCTTAGTCATGCTGGCCACTTGACCTGGAAGCTGTACGCCGACTCCCTTGGCCAGTAAAGCGAGATGAGCGCCGCAACCCCAGAGTCATCCGCAACTGGACCTAATGGTCAGGGGTCCCTTTACCTTTAATACCATGGAAGCTAGCACAGACACACCCAGGAACTTCATCTAAATGCTGGAGAGGCTGCACTGTAATAGGCCCGTACCTCCACATGTGGTGGGAATGCCCCAAAGTCCAATCCTTCTGGATATCAGTGCTGCAGAAAATTTCCTAAATAATAAAACAGGTAATAGAAGCAACTACAGAACTTGTCCTATTAAATATCTTCCAGGACAACAACACTAAGTCACTTACTTTCAGCTTTCAGCGAGAAAAATCATAACTAGACACTGGAAGGACTTATCAGCAGTGAACATAGACCACTTGTACCAAAATGTATGAGAAACCACCCTTCTAGACAAGTTAACTAACAAACTCAAACTAGCACGGGGATAGGCTATGGAGGAATCCTTCACCCCAGTGTGGTTCCCCTTTAGTACATATGCAACACAACAGCACAATGACCTATCTCTCCCAACAGCATACAAATAAATATGGCTAACCTGACCAACAACCTAGCCTGCCTCCCTCACACAAATAAGCCACACCGCAATCAACTAAAGACAACCAACCAACCGTGGGAACCCCTAACCTCTCGCAATATCAATAAAAATAAAATAAATACACAAAGGACCTACCCACGTGATGCTGACACAAAACCCCTACATTAAGAATAGACAATAGAATGAAAGAACAATATCCCTATCTCTCACTGCTCCCCTTTCCTCCAACTGCAAGATATGTATGACCAAAGTGTCTCTCACCAAACGTACCGGTAAATTAACTGTGAAAAATACTATGAACTGAAAATGGAGACAACAGATGTACCGTTCCCTGTTTATCTGTTGTAACAGAAAACAACAACAACAACAACAACAACAAAGTTACTAGCCTGCCACAAACATGAAGGGGGGGGGGAGTTGTACTGGTCTGCCAAGGTCTTGATATGCTAGGTTCAGAGGAGGGATACAGAACTTCATCCTCAAAACAGCCAACCCATTCGCTACATGCAATTCCTTCTTGCCCATGGCTAGCAGACAAATACTTACATACAAGGCTGTTTTATCTAGCACAAATTAGAAGGGAGCCTGCCCCCCACCATTTGTGACAGTCCCCTTACCCAGTGTTTATAGAAGGCTTACAAAGCGGTCCATGATTTGGATAACATTTGTTGAGATTAAGGATGAGGCTCCTGGTTTTCATTAATGTCCCCCTATACATTTCCTCTCATTATTCAGTTACTGCCTTTAGTGCAGTTGGAACAACTTATGGGGGAAATTACTGGTACCTGCGGATGTCACAAGTGCTTTCTGTATCTGAGCAGGGCCAACACTTCCACTAGGAAAACTAAATTAATTGCCACAGGCAGCAGGAAGGCAGTAAATCAGTACCCTCTCTGGGCTCACTGGCCCACTCACCTGCTAGCCCACCTGGCCAATGTGAGCAAGGAAGTCCTTCTTCAGAACTAGGTATTTTGTGTGTGCCGGAAACAAAGAACAGAGGCAGCAGAAGGAACAGCACTGTGGCAAAGCAACATTATTCGGTTGCCAAACGTCTGGGAAATCCCAGACATGTCCTCTTTTGGGGGGGCCTACATACCCATCCAGGGGGATTTTTACAATGTTAAGCAAATGTCTGGGTTGGGGAGGGGGTGTTAAAAAAATATGTGTGAGCAGGCGTCTCAGGTTCTGGTGTGGGCTCTGGCACGGGTGTGGGCAGCTTGGGCTGTTTCAGGCTCTGGTGTGGGTGGCTCAGGCTAGGTGGTGGCAGGTGGCCGGGGGCGGAGAGCAAACTTTTTTTGGTCCAGATTTTTACCTCTGGAAATATGGCAACCCTATGGTGCCACAACATGTTAAGGAAACAAGCAGCAACTCAGTTGCGCAGGCATGGAGCAGCAGCTGGTTATTCAAAATGTTGGTGTGCAGTTGTTAGGCCAGTAAAAGTTCACCTCTCCACACGGGTGGCCCTACTGTTTGGTAGACTGTAGTGGCAGCTACAGTCGTAACCTTGGAAGTCAAACGGAATCCGTTCCGGAAGTCCGTTTGACTTCCAAAACGTTTGAAAACCAAATAACGGCTTCTGATTGGCTGCTGGGAGCTCCGGTAGCCAATCAGAAGCCGCTGAGTCCCTGTCGGATGTTTGGGTACCAAAAGAACATTCACAAACCGGAACAATCACTTCTGGGTTTGCAGTGTTCGGGAGCCAAAACGTCCGAGTTCCAGGGCGTTCGACAACCAAGGTATGACTGCATTGAGGTTCTTTCACAGCTTAGTGAATCATCAGTTGTTTGTCCCTGAGTTTTGTGTTGTTTTAACACAAAAGGGAGAAGTGGTGCAATTTGTTCTTTCCTCCTGAGGCGCTAATATGTCCTGATACTCCATCTTGGCTCCTCCACCAGCCATGAAACTTTAATTTTTAAAGAATTATTAAAATAATAATAATAGAAAGCTATAGAATAAACCTATTACAGGTTAAGTACACCATACCAGTTAATTGTAGTTTGGCATCAGTTATATTGTATAATTTAAACCAATTATGTTAATAACATGCCACTAAAATTTGCAGATTAGCTACAGCCCTCTGGCTCATGGTGCATTTCTAACGTGGAGCTGAGCAGTGAACAAGCTGCCTATCCCTGCCCACTTCACTCGGCTACCTGCCTCTTGCACCTGCGCCTTAGCCCTCCTCCAAGGTGCTCAGATTACCTTCTCCTTGGCTGCCTCATTCAGGGCCAGGCTTAATTAGCTTCAGCAGCAAAACTGAATCATGTGCCTTTATAGACTATTCTCCGGGCAACCAAAGCCATTATTCAAGAGCCAGAAGAGGTACAGCCGGCTCCAAATGATTTTGCTTACTGAATAAGGAGCAACACACATTACTTTTGCAATAATGAAAATTCAGCTATAAGAATGCCCTATTTACCCCACACATAATGATTAGGTGTTGACAGATGAACCCTGCTTAAACATTTTCAATAGAAAGAGTTGACAAAGGATGGATTGCACATAGGTTTGCACCTGTCATGCTGAACTGTTGAGTTGAGTGTTCAGTGATAGGGGTGGTTTTTTGGGGGGGAGGGGGTTCTTTAAAACAAAGTTTTTACTCGGCTGGGTGGACTGCTGGGTGTGGCTTGCACAATATATTTTTAGGGCTTCCTGATACAAATTTCAGTAATAATTAATAAACTTGTTAGTTTCTTGTTACACAGAAAGGTCTCCAATCAGCTTAGAACATGTTTACTAAAAATGTGCATGCACAAATCAGCTAGTCCAAAGGTAATACAGGGTTGGTGGAAGGTATTTTATCACTCCCCTCTGCCATCACAACTCAGCAACTTTTATGTCAGATATAACACTGGCTAAAGAAGCAACAAAAAGTTTCCTGGGAATACTCTAAGTCTGCCAATAGCCATACTTCATCTCCTTCCTACTCATGAACCACAAAAATCTCCATTAATTAAATACAGAAATTTCAACAGTTCAACAACACACTGAATCCTCGTTCCACAACATTCAAAATGCAAGATGACCAAATTTGCTTAGACTGCAAATTAAGGAAATTGTCATGATCCCATGTCCTGCTTCATCCACTCAGCAATTGCTCAATTTTTGGGCAACATGGTGATAATTCAATGGTGTTGCGGTCCTCATAACCACCCCGACATAATTAAGAAGTGTTTGTTAAACAATGAGCATTTTGTCTCCAATTGCCTTCTAAGGTTTTTATAATGATCCAAGGACTTCATATACATTCTTTTGTAATCCTTAGCCCCCTAAAGCAGGGCAGCATAGTATTGTTATCATCTCCATATTATAGGTTTGTTGGGCTCAGTCCAAGTGTGATGAGCTTCCTAAAAGGCCACCTAGTGAACCTCTGATAAAGGCAAGACTCACACCAGGTACTTTCTAGCCAAGTGTCTTCAGCACTACTATATCCTAGCTCTGTAACATGACTTGCCACCATTAATTGGGAGAAATGGGCTGCTGATCTCACCATGTGGAAAATGCAGAATGAACAGCTGATGAACTGTGTGCACACACTAAAGCAATATTTCCCCCTTGGCACTTTTCACACAAAATACCATACATTTTTATTAATCCTGCATTAAAAGAATACCATTTTTTTTGCTTGTTTCTTTTAACACAATGTACTGGAATGCCCACCTATGATTCATCTAATATTAACATACAATGAAGTGATTCAGAGGCAGGCTAGCGATGGATTAATTTGTCAATTTTGGTTACTCTCTTTCCCCATCTTTGTAATCTTAGGGCTCATCCACACTTTCGCTTGTCCCATACCTAGAGAGCATGGGTCCGAGTGGCTTTCCACTTGACCTACGTTTTCTAAGGCAGTTATTGATGTCCCAGGTATGTAAAATGGACCTTTCCTTAGAAAACCTGTTCTTTGGTGCTAGGTAAAGGTAAAGGTACCCCTGACCGTTAGGTCCAGTCGTGGATGACTCTGGGGTTGCGGCGCTCATCTCGCTTTACTGGCTGAGGGAGCCAGTGTTTGTCTGCAGACAGCTTCCGGGTAATGTGTGACTAAACCGCTTCTGGCTAACCAGAGCAGCGCACGGAAAACACTGTTTACCTTCCCGCCGGAGTGGTACCTATTTATCTACTTGCACTTTGACATGCTTCCGAACTGCTAGGTTGGCAGGAGCTGGGACTGAACAACGGGAGCTCACCCAGTCATGGGGATTCAAACTGCCGACCTTCTGATCGGCAGGCCCTAGGCTCAGTGGTTTAGACCACAGCGCCACCTAAATTGGAGCAAAGGTCAATTTGGAGGAAACCCAATTGACCTTTGCTCTGATTCAGTGGTAAACAGCAGGAAGGCGGCGGGAAAGACAGAGGCGTAGACAAGCCTTCAAATTCAGTTTGCCCCATTTCCACATCAGCTTGCAAATTATTTTTAAAAGTCTGCAAGAATATACACATTTTCATGCACATGCACATTTTCTCATAAGATGCACATTTTGTGCACAGTTTTACCTGATCTATGCATGTTTTCAGACATGTTTCCTAATATAAGACATTTTATGTTACTTATTTCCACTTGTATGCACTTTCCCCTAATATACACATTTTTGGGGCACGTTGTTTAAAAACTGCATTACAAAATTTGGAGAAATGCAAATTTTGAAGGATAGCCGTGTTCACAGATTAGTTTAAGAAGTGTGAAGTTGGTAGGTCTTTCTTTTAAAAAAGCAGATGAATTTCTCCCCTAACCCAACCCCCCCCCCCAAAAAAAAACATGGTGTTCTCTCATATAGTTAGATAGTCACAAAGACCATTCCACACCAACATGCATTGGAAAAAAATAGTGGAAAATGTTTGGAGAATCTTCTGCACAAATAATCCACATATCTACTAGGGTGGCCCGCTTCCACATCACCCAAAGAGGGGACAAAGGCACTTGGCAATTTGCATAAAAATGTGCACATGCTAATTTATATGTATAGATGCAAATTTAGAAATACTGTAATTACTATAATTTAAACAGCAGTACATTACATCTCATCATAGCAGAGAAAACTGAGATCCAGTGACCTCTGCTTCCTCCATCTGCTGCCCAGGTGCTGCTCACTGTTGATGGGCAACTCAAAGGCCTCTGCATTCTCCCTAATTGATCTTTAAACCAGACTTGGCCCTGGACTAGACTGCCTTTCAAATAGTGGCCTCCTTCAAAACATTTTCCCATGCCTGGTGGACTTGCGAAAAATCTAAGGTATATTGGGGTACGATTCACGAAGAACTTTAAAAAATGCTAAAAGTGCCTGTACAAAAGAAACCAGAGGCATTTCTATTGGGTCTACTGGGGAAAGATATACCCCAGAAAAAGAAAGGGATTTTCCTATACGCTACAGCAGCCGCCAGGATCGTGTTTGCCAGCAAATGGAAGAAGGAGGCAATACCTACAAAAGACGACTGGTTACATAAATTAAGCGAATTTATGGAAATGGCAAAGCTAACAGCATACATAAGAATGTAGTCAAATCAAAAACCTAGACAAGAACGGCAATGCTTCGAAGAATATATGGATAAACCCTGTTCAAAAAAGAATATGCTGATATGTTTAGATTAAAGGAGTAAAGTAGAAAAGAAACCATTAATAAGAGATGTTGTAAAGAGATTAAAATACAAAACCCAAAAGATTGCAAAGTTTTGTACCAAACTGAAAATATATGGAAGTCAAGGTGTGGTGATGGGTTGTCACCGGCGCGGGGGGGGGGGGCGGATAAATGGTGTTTGTGTAAATTTTGTTTGTTTATGTATTTTTCTTTTTTTCTGTATCATCAACATTCAATAAAGAAAATTTATACACAAATAGTGGCCTCCTTCAAATAGGCATCCCTGTGACAGCCAGTCCTGATACAGGACATGTGGCATGACTATCCTAGTAAGTATTTAGCCAATTCGAACACTCTTCAACATCAGCCCCCACTCTGACTCCTTTTTTTTATCACTGGAATGGGTAACAGCACATTTCCCCTATTTCCCTGGTGAGGAGTCACGCTAGCAGGAACATCGCTCCCCTCCAATCTCCCTAAACTCCTGGGGGAGAAGACAGTGGGGGGGGGGGGAGGAAGTGTGGGAAAGCAATTCATTCCTAATGACCTTCAAAGGCCACTGGCTTGTTTTGTTTTTGGAAATTATTTTCCAAGTTAAAGGGAATGCTAGAATGCTGGTGAGGAGGATAATTTCCTGTTCTGATCCCTCTGATGACCGAGGAGAAAGTGGTGGCGTAATTCAGGTAATACCCGTGCACAGACATTTTGCCTTCAGAGTATGGCTCTCTCTGAGGACCTTACAGTCATGGGTTTAAACAGGTGTGCTTAACTGGGCCACATTTTGACCTTTTATTTTTCTAAGGCCATTTCAAATATTGCCTTTTGAACATATTTACCTCTGCATTTCGCTGTAGTTTCTTAGCCCTTTGAGATTATGCGATGCTTGCTGAAGATTTGTCAAGTCCCTGATTTGATAGGGTTGCCTGTTGCTTTAAGTAACTTCTTGTGCTGTTATTAACTGGGTTCATTGGAACTGTGGTTTTAATTCTTTCTTAATCTGTTTGTTGCCCATAGAACTATGGGCATCAGATAAATGTAGCAGTAGTAGCAGTAGTAATAATTATCATAGTAATAGTCATCACTGCCCTCATGCCTGCAGGTTGTTTGCGACAGGCCCAGCCATGCCGACAGCACTACGCATGCATCTATGTCTTGTGCAAAAAGACAGCGGATGACTCTCTAGCAGTGACAGTGGCTCTGTGACCCAGTGAACCAGCAGCCAAGTCCAGTATTTTTAATGGACTTGGAGTACAAGGCTGTGTTGGTTCTGGCACGACATGCATTGGAGCAAAATTCATCTATGGCAGGGGTCAGCAACCTGCGGCTCCGGAGCCGCATGCGGCTCTTTTACACCTTTGCCGCGGCTCCAGGGCTCCGGGGCGGTTACGCCTGTCCACTTCTCCAGCTGGCCGGCGGCCCACCCTCCGGAGGCTGAGGGCGCTGCTGCTGTGCTGCTCTGTTCATGCGTCGTGCCTCGTTTCTTCCAGCGCAGGCGCAGCAGCAGACAGCAGCAGTTTCCCTCCGGAGGTGTGGCTGCTGCTGCTGGCGTGGAGCTGCTGCTGGCTGCTGCGTTGAGGCGACGACGAGGTAGGCAGCTGCGGGCTGGGCCAGGGGCGGCGGGTGGTGGGCAAGGGCGAGGGGGGAAGCCCTCTTTTTAAAAATGGTCGAGGAAGCGGCACCTGTTTCCCTGCCGCTGCCTCCTTCGCTCCTGGTTCCGCTCGCAGCCTCAGACCGCGCTCTCGCAGGCCTGCGTCTCTCTCCGCCCCAGAGCAAGGCCGGGACGCCCCAAAAGGTTGCAGTTTTTCCTCTGTCCTGAGTGTGTGTTAGGGGAGCCTTGACAAAGCACCTGTTGGCGTGGAAGAGAGGAGTCCTAACTTGGATCTGTGTTCATGTGCAAAATCTATCGCCATTGTCATTAAGGGGGCAGGGAACTCCCCTAAAAAGGTTTGAACACTATGAACTACTACAGCCACCTGTATGCAAGTCAGCACAAACATCACAGGCTTCTCTGGTGCAATTCTGTGCTTTATTTAGCAAGAGAGGAAGTTGGAAGAGGTGAGCATAGCCTCTGGTCTGGAATATTAAGGGTAAAAGACACTAAGATTATTGTAAAAGCCAGCAGTCTTCAATTAGACATGGGGCAAACATTTAACACAAGTGTGCAGTTGAGGACTCATTTTTTTAAAAAAAACAACAACAAATCAAATATTTGTATGCTGTTGCAACCCACCTTGGATCAGGCTGTGACCTGGTAGTGGTCCCCAGGGTGGATAAAAATGAATGATTTAAAATAAAAATAAAAAATTGAATTTTTTAAATTTAAATCGGATTCTTAAAAATAAAATGCAGTGTCATATTTGTTTTAAATGTCACAATGGTTTTGCGGCTCCCAGTTGTTGTTTTTTCCTTCGAAAACGGGTCTAAGTGGCTCTTTTTGTCTTAAAGGTTGCAGACCCCTGATCTATGGAATGATATGGTGCCCAACCATTACATGCTCACTTAATTCCTGGTTACTCCCCCAGCACTGCTTGCATTGCAGATACATGCAAACTGGGTGCATGGTACAGGTAATGCAGGTATTGATATCCCAGGTATGTATAATGGTAAAAGGTAAGGGGACCCCTGACCATTAGGTCCAGTCGCAGACAACTCTGGGGTTGCGGTGCTCATCTCGCTTTACTGGCCGAGGGAGCCAGCATACAGCTTTTGGGTCATGTGACCAGCATGACTAAGTCACTTCTGCCGAACCACAGCAGCACACGGAAACGCCGTTTATCTTCCCGCTGGAGTGGTACCTATTTATCTACTTGCACTTGACATGCTTCTGAACTGCTAGGTGGGCAGGAGCAGGGACCGAACAACGGGCGCTTACCCCGTCGCGGGAATTCGAACTGCCGACCTTCTGATCGACAAGCCCTAGGCTCTGTGGTTTAACCCACAGCACCACCTACGCCCTTCCTGCAATCAAAACTACAGGGCAAGGAATGTCCAAGATTTGTGTGGAAGCAAGTAGTACTCCACCAGCACCACACCTTGATGAGGGATAATTCTCTGAGCTCAGTCAGTGGAGCATGACACTCTTAATCTCAGGGTTGTGGGTTTGAGCCCCACAGTGGGCAAAAGATTCCTGCATTGCAGGGGGTTGGACTAGATGACCCTCCTGGTCCTTTCCAATTCTACAGTTTCGATTATTCTAATTTCTCCGTTCGGCCACTTTTTAATATACCCCTGGAAATCAGAAGACCCTGGCAGTAGGTTGATGTCAGCTGTAGCTGCAGTTCTTGCCAGTTACCAGTCATTTTTCTAACAGCTCCCATCAAATGCAATAAATGGGCAAACAACCATCTGATTTGGAATCACCCATGAAACACAACATATAGAGAGAAGGAGAAAGGGAGGGTCAATCCAATGCATGAAAAAGAATGGAGAATAAAATCCACTGGCCTAACATAGAGCTCCTTGCTATTTTTATTTATTTAATTTATATACCGGTAAGTGATTTTTATCCCATTCTTCAGCACAAGTGCTATTTGGGCAGGCTGACAGATCTCAAGGCTATCCCTCACTCCTTTTATCCTCACAATAACCCTATAAGTTAGGTTAGGCTGAGGGAGATAACAACTAGCCCAAGGTCATCGTTAAGCTACATGGCTGGGTGAGGATTTGAACCTGGGTCTCCCCAGCTCTAGTCTGACACTCCACCACCCTGGCTCTTCCCCACATGCTAGGTCCAATTGCCTTTCCAGTTTGCAGACACGAAAATATCAAGACATTTCCAGAGCAGAATCTGCTGAGACAGACTCAGCCTTGGGGGACCTGTCAATAAGGCATCACCGTCCTGTTGCGAAGCCCCAGAAAAATACACCTGGGGAGTGACCTCCAGGACAGTAGCTGTGTTAATCTGTAGCAGCAGTGCTTTTATTCTGGGGGGATGCATTCCCCTAAACATTTTGTGGATCTAAGTTTGGCCTCATTGAGGGGCAGTATTTCAAGATGAGTAGGGAAATGAGAGTACCCCAAACATATTTTTTTGGGGGGGGAGCACTGTGTAGCAGCATAAATGTTTGAGTACTATGGGCTACTTGTATGTGATTTTCCTACGCCACATTCATTTACATGTATGCATGTGGAATATACAGGTGCATATACAGGTGGGCTGAGCACCTGCCGCTTTATTTTGTGGACATAAGGGAATCAGCCATGGCTTAATGACATGCATGAAATGACCGAGAAGATGGTAGGTGAATATGCAAGTAACTTATGCAGAAGTTACTAGTAAACATTTTTTGGCAACCTTCATTAGTCATTTGTGGCATGTTGACACCAAAGAAGAGAAAAGAAGTGGACTGTTTTCTAGTTCATAGAAATTTTCTGGCCTAGTGTTTAGAAGACAGTGTTTGCTACACGCCAATAGCAGTTTACAAGCCTGGTGGAGAAGAAAAACCAGTATCCCTGGTTATTGTAAATCGCACTGAAAAGAACTGAGATAATTGAGCCACTCTCCATCCTCCTCAATGCCCATCTTTGCTAGTCCGCTGCAAAGAACTGCCTCTTCTATGTAGAAGAGTGGAAAAGGTGGCACTCAGGGAAAACAAGGAGATGCTGTTAAAGGCTCTTTTTAAATGAGAAATTAACAATGCTATAAGTATTTTAAAGTTATTGCATATTCATTACTAGTGTGTTGTCAAAGCTTCCTGTGGCTTTGACTATTGGTTATTGGTTTTGTTCTTACGGTACTGCACTATGTTTTTACATTAATGTTTTTAAACGTGTTGTCAGTCACTCAGATAATAAGCCACTAAAAAGTCTGTTATTGTTATTATTAACAAGTCTTATTAATCGTTCAGAATGCTGATCATCATAGCTCAGCAATTCTTCACGCAGTTCAAGCAGGTCCTCACTTGCAGATGGGCTTGCCAGGAGGAGACGGAGCCCAGCTGCTCCAGAGGCGGCTCATGCCACCTAGCTAGGGATGAAGCCCAGAAGGGCGGAGACTGGTGGGCTCTGAGGGGCAGGAGGCAGAGTCTGTGGCATCTAGCAAGCAAGGGGTGGATCCCTCATGATACAATGTTTAGACTGTGTGAATTTTTCATAACTATATTATTATTGTTGTTGTTGCTGCTGCTGCTATTATTGTTTTATTAGGTTTTTTAAATATTGCTAAATGATTCTGGTATTTTTTCATAAAGGTGGGGGTAAAATTATTTAAACAAACAAACATACATACATACATGGCCTGGTAGCAAGAGCTAGCAGCAAAGATTTCAAGGCAGCCAATCTCATTCACAGTTACAGCATCTATAGAAAATACATATTTGGGATGTTGCAAAGAAGCAGGGGTGCCAACTCCAAGTACAAGCCATTTTATCACAGTCAACGATCAGTATCGAGACAAAAACACCACTTACAAACTTTAAAAGTTCAAAACAGGATAAAATGATATAAAATCGCATATATATATAAAAGCAGTTCTGGGTGGTCATTTATCTGTCAGAAAGGAAACCCTTCTAGTATTTGTGCTGCCGAAGCCCTTCTGATCTAGAAGTGTCCATCGGCTGATATATTAACTATTATACTATTTCTGGGTGCTAATTGTTCTATGTCATATTTTGATTGCTGCTGCACAAAATTTGGCCACCTTGTATGTTATACCAGGATTTTTTTATCAAGGAGCAACCGAGTGGCAAGAAACTGATCAGAGCATCCAGTATATTTCTGGATCATTGGCAGAAGAAGGTCAAAGAGTAAATCTCTAGAAAAGAAGCACGTGTTCTACAGTTTCAATTTGGCCAGAGTCACAGGGACAGCATCTCCCCAAATATGAGAGAAAAGCAGAGGGGAGAGCACGGCATTGAGCCAGGATGAAGGCCCTGCAACGTTTAGCCAGTTCCAGACTGCTTAGATATGGACGTCATGCATGACATTGTAACATCACGCGCCACCATGATGTCAACCTCCCCATCTCCCTCCCGAGTTGGTGCACTGCAAAGAAGTCCATTGAAAGGGAACAAGGGGCAAAGGGGAACAGTTTCAAACATTAGAATGGGCAAACTCAGTCAGCTGAGCACAATTCTTAATCTCAGGGTTGTGGGTTAGAGCCCCACGTTGGGCAAAATATTCATATCTTGAAGGAGATTGGATTAGATGACCCTCGGTGTCCCTCCTAACTCTACAATTCTATGATTCCAAGAGAGCTGAAGGTAAGCCCTGCAAAGACAGCCTGCCTGGACTGCCTCCTGAGTTTCACCCTTTTCCAGAGGACTCAGTCTCGGAGGAGGAGGCTACAACTCCAAAACTTCAGGTCAGTCCGAGAGATCTGTCAATCTTAATTGCAGGTAGCAGGGTGAGGCCGCCGTGCCTTGCCTAAGGCCACCCAGTGAGTTCAGAACTGAGTTGTGATGTGATCAGGACGAAGGCTTCTGAGCGAAAGAATTGTGATCTTCACCACTAAGCAGTGCCATTTCCTAGTTACTCAAGTTGCAGATGCAAGAGCTGGGATATACTAGTAGTAGCATATCCAGAGTTTCTCAAACCTTGTAGACAGCAAGTCTTCATAACTCATCCCTTCTGCCGGACTTTTGGAGCTGGTGAATATTACAACTGGATACCCTATGAGAATGGACCCTTGGCTTCCCAAACAGGCACCTGGGCTGCATCAATCATGAGAGGCCAGGGCGTTGGCTCTACTGTGAATCTTGGCTCAACGCATACAGGAAAACTGGACTAGGAGACACGATAAAACAGCATCTTTCCCACCTAACCCCCCCTTAGGTACCATATGTAGAGCCTGTCACACACTTTAAAAGCTATGGCACTAGACCATCCTTGCAGGGTTTACTGGAGTCCATCTGCCTCAAAGACCAAAGTGAACATTATACACTCTGGCTACATGTAACATTAGTTCGCTTGCTGCTCATGCGTTCCGCAGCATCCGCAGTACAGTAAGCCTCTGAATACTAGCTGCTGTGGAGCATGAGCCGGAGAGTGGCATTGTGTTAATGTCTTGTCTGTGGGATTCCCAGAGGCATTTGGTTGGCCACTGTGGGAAGAGGATGCTGGACCTCTGGTCCAATCCAGGAGGGTGCTTTGTATGTTCCCAGCAGCGGCAATAATCAGTCAAGGAGTGGAGGACCCTCAGTGTTGTTTTTCCTTGAACTCAGAACCTTGGGTTCCACATTTGTGAGGCAAAGGGAGGCCTGGAATCCTGGCAGAAGTCAAAATAGTTGAACATGTGGCAGGCGTAGGACATCCCTATTTTCACTGGAGAAATGTTGGAGGGTACGCATTTCAGGGGGAAACCAGTGCTCAGAGGAACGATTAGACACCCCCTCTTGCTCCCTCTGCTAATCACCTGCAAATTACCCCCTCTCAGAGAAGACTCAGAGCTGCAGCTGCCAACTCTCTGGGTCCAAACCTGTTTCAGGGTTGTAGACTGTTAGGCCTAGTTTTCACAAACAGCAGGTGAAGCAGTAAACCTCTTGTGTTCAGCTTGAACCATTCCAGGCTACTACAGGAAGGGGTTCATACAGTATATGCAATTCCGATTCTCCCTGACCCATCCCAAGTATAGAAACTAGGTGTTAGGGAGAAGGGTTCTATCAGTTTTATCTGTGTTTGGGTTTTTAAAAATCATTATTCTGCGACAAAGTAAATATAGTCAACTTCAGCCTGCAGGGCTCAGTCCTGACACAGGTTACCACTTCACCGGCTGTTTGTGAGAACAAGGCTTCAGGGTCTCCAGAAGTTCATCTAAGGACGAGGAACCAGAGAATGAGGGAGACGGCGTGCTTTACTCAGGGCCCTATTGTTATGTTTCTTTGTCATCCTATCATCACCATTTATTATCAATAAAAGCACTTAATATACAGTATACCAGGCGTCACACAGGAATAAGATGAACAGAGCCTTACCTACAGACTCATAATCTAAAGCTGGGGTGGTAGATCACCAGGTGATTTGGCAAGAATTTCTGGCTCCCAGTTGATTAGCCAACAACAAAATAAATCACACACACCCTCCACACACACATAACACTGCTGAATAAAGAAAGCTGGCATACGGTAAAAATCACAGGAGCTTATTTTTGTGTAGACTCATAGTTTGTGAACTCAGTTCAGTTTTGGCACTCAGAACAAATTCATGGGCTCAGAATCCTTTACTTTTAAGTGCATGTCTTTTGTACCTGGCTCCAGTTGGTGGATCTAGAAGTTCTAGTAAAAAAACAAAGTAGACCCTGCAAGCCTATTGTCTGCTCACCACAGCGCTAAAAGGACATGGACAAAAAGAGAAGTGACTTGGGGCTTATCTACACTTCCTCTTGTCCCACTGCACTTTCCCAGGGGGAAACTGCTCTTTAGTGCTCAGTCAGAGCAAATGGCAATTTGGGTTTCCTCCGGATTGATGTTTGTTCTGTTTTAGGGCATATCTACACTTACCTTTTGCCCTGCTATTTGCAGGGACAGCTCTGCACTTTGCTCTGTGTCTGAGCATTTGCTTGTTTGGGGTTTTTGCCCTAGAGCTTTCACCACAGAAACCCACTCCTTAACGCACAATAGGAGCAAATGGCAATTCGGGTTTCCTACAGATTGCCATTTGCTCCAATTGAGCTTTAAAGAGCAGGGTTTTGTGAGGAAAGCTCCAGGGCAAAAGAAAACAAACACCCAGCTCTCGAACAGAGAGCTTTAAAGCATGGACCTTGCCTGGGAAAAGGAGAGGAAAGGTAAGTGTAGATAAGCACTTGGAGCCAAAGAGCAGATTTTCCCTGGGAAAGGAGCGGATCAAGGGAAAAACCACTTAGACCTGTGTTTCTAGGCATGGGACAAACAGGTGTGGATGAGCCCTTGGAGTGAAATGAAGAATAAAAAGGTTAAGGTATTAGCCTTCAAGTGGTGGGGTCAGGGCATTATACATGCAGTTTGCATTCCAACCTTGAGTGAGTCACACACCAGTGGCATTGGTGTCCTTTCGGATCAAAAGGCGCAACTTCCAGACATGCTTTAGCACTGGTGCCTTTCACTTGAGAGAATTAAGCACTTGGGATTCTTCCAATCTTGCCTGGACATGTGAGCGTTTGATTTTGCGAAATTTCACATGTGTGTATAAATGAGGGGTGTGAACCAGTTGAAAGGGAGAGTTCCAGGGCCACGGGGGACAGCTGCATACTGTTCACTTGTCTTGGTTGCAGCCCCCTCTACCTCCCCATCCTGTCAGATCTAGGAGGGAAGCACTGATCCATATTCTATCCTTTACAGGACAGGCCTTCTCTGCAGTGTATCCACAATATGGAACGTTGTGGCTTTCCTCCTAACTGAGGGCTTGCCTTGCTCCATTGCTGCTGGCCTTTTGGCTTCTTAAGAAGGCATTTTCTTGGGGCTGCCATATCTATCTATCCATCTACCTATCTATCCATCTATCTATCATTTACAATACCTAAAATTTTCTAGTTACAGGTAGGTAGCCGTGTTGGTCTGCCATAGTCAAAACAAAATAAAATAAAAAATTCCTTCCAGTAGCACCTTAGAGACCAACTAAGTTTGTTCTTGGTATGAAGAAGTGTGCATGCACACGAAAGCTCATACCAATAACAAACTTAGTTGGTCTCTAAGGTGCTACTGGAAGGAATTTTTTATTTTATTTTGTTTTAAAATTTTCTAGCCACTGCAGAAATATATACATTTAATGGCACAGTCCTCACTTGCAGGCTTACACATATTACATAAATTGAGAAAGCAGACAGGGAGAAATTAGGCAGGCACCGACACTAATACCTCATCGGTTACACATGACATAATTTTTTTAAAAAATTAAATCTAACAATGATTCTAAATTGCTTTATCTATTATGCTTTCTTGAAAACATAGCAATCTGCTGGCTGTCACTATAATCTTTTACTGTACTCAGAAAAATGTGGCTAAAAGTTACCTAAAATTACAGGTGTGTAGTCCGGATACAAATCAGGAAATCATCAAAAAGCAGATTTTTGGGTCCAACATACAACATACTTTGAGAGGTATGCTGTTGTGGGAATTGCTACAGCTGCAAAAAATTACATTAAAAGTAGACCCAAGTGTTAATTCTTTAAAGCTTCATATCCACACATAGCAATAGAGTTCCCTGGATGACCTTGAGAAGTCGTTCTGTCACAGTCTAACCTACCTTATAGGGTTGTTGTAGAAATGAAACGAGGTGGGGAACAAGCTATTCCAGAACAAGCTATTCCATGTTAAGCTCCTTGGAGCAGTGGTTTCCAAACTTTTTTCTCTGGGCCACACTTTGAGAATAAAAATTTGCTTGCACCACACCAAATTTTTAAGTGATAAGAAATGCATTGGAAAACAGAAACAACTACTAGCAGCGCTTGATATCATAGAATCTTAGAGTTGGAAGGGACCCAAGGGTCATCTAGTCCAACCCACTGCAATGCAGGAATCTCAGCTAAAGCATCCATGGCAGATGGCCATCCAACTTCTGCTTAAAAGCCTCCAAGGAAGGAGAGTCCACAACCTCTCAAGGGAGACTGTTCCACTGTCAAACAGTCAGAAAGTTTTTTTTCCTGAATGTTTAGTTGGAATCTCCTTTCTTGCAACTTGAAGCCATTGGTTTGAATCCTGCCCTCCAGAGCAGGAGAAAACAAGCATGCTCCCTCATCCACGGCACAGCCCTTAAGATATCTTTTCCAGGCTACATACCCAGCTCCTTCAAGTGTTCCTCATAAGGCTTGGCTTCTAGACCCTTGATCATCTGCACACGTTCCAGCTTGTCAACATCCTTCTTAAATTGTGGTGCCCAGAAATGGACACAGTATTCCAAGGTGTGGTCTGACCCAGGTAGAATAGAGTGGTACTATTACTTCCTATGATCTGAACACTATACTTTGATTGATGCAGCCTAGAATAGCATTAGCGTTTTTTGCTGCTGCATCACACTGTTAACTCATGTTAAGCTTGTGGTCCACCAAAACCACTAGATCCTTTCACATGTATTGTAAGCCAGGTGTCCTGCATCCTATATTTGTAATACATCTGGTTCTTCCTGCCTGTGCAGAACCTTACATTTGTTCCTACTGAAATTCATGTTAGCTTGCGCTCAGTTCTCCAATCTGTTAAGGTCTTTTTGTATTCTGATTGTGTCTTCTGTGGCATTAGCTATCCCTTCCAGTTTGGTGTCAACTGCAAATTTGATGAGCATCTCCTCAGTTCCTTCATCCAAGTTATTTATAAAGATATTGAACAACAATGGGCTCAGGACAGAACCCTGCGGCATCCCACTTGTCACTTTTTTCCCAGGATGACAAGAAACCATTAATGAGTACTCTTTGGGTTCAGTCAGTCAACCAGCTACAAATCCACCTAATAGTTACCTCATTCAACCCAGTACCAGCTTCCTCATGAGAATATCAGGGAGGACTTTGCCAAAAGCCTTACTGAAATCAAGATATACTATGTCCACAGAATTCCCCTGATCTACCAAGTTTATAATTCCATTAAAAAAAGAAATCAGATTGGTCTAGCAGCACTTATTTTTGAGAAACCCATGCTGGGTCTCAGTAATAACAGCATCCTTTTCTAAATGCTGACAGACCAACTGCTGAATTATCTGTTCTAGGCTCTTCCCTGGTATCAATGTCAAACTCACCAATCAGTAGTTACCTGGGTCGTCTTCTTTCTTTTTTCCTTTTTGAAGATGGAGACAACATTTGCCTACCTCTAGTCTGCAGGGACCTCACCTGTTCTCCAAGAATTCTCAAAGATCATAGACAAAGGCTCTGAAATTACAAATATTCTCTCCCCACTTGCCATCCTCTCCTGCCACACCAGTGTGGTGTGTCACACCCTTTGAGAACCACTGCCTTGGAGGAACAATGAGATAAAAGATTCCCATGTTCCCTATAGCAAGGCAATATGTGGGTTACTGGATAATAGCAAGTACTGCATCTTCAGTGAAGCAGCAATAAGCGTTGTTTACTGATATCATAGGTAACAAACCCATTTCCAGAGATCAGTGATAGCATGTTCTGCTAGGTGCATTGCTGAGCAAGGTATCGGTTTCACTGGAGATTCAGCACTAAGCCCTTTGCCTAGTACTGTAACATCATGTGAAAATGGCCATATATGCCAGCCAGCCACAAAGTATGCTTCTGATGTACAAAATGCCCTTGTGTACACAAGATGAAGGGTCTTTCACAACAGCACATTTATATTATGGATGATGAATCAGGAATAAATAATGATTCACAATCACTTGCAGATTTAGATTTGGCACTGAATGCTTTCGATGAGGGATGGGGGAAATTATGGTCCTCCAGAAATTGTGGCCCAGAACTCTCATCAGTCCTGACTACTGGCCATGGTAGCTGAGGGCAGTTGATGGGAGGCAGAGTCTGAGGGCTCATCCACACTTACCTTTTGCCCCCATGCTTTCTAGGCACAGGTCTGTGCTTTTCTGGTCAGGATCCGAGCACTTTTTTTGGAGGGGAGGCCACAGTTTTCCCCAGGAAAACCCGTTCTTTGGCGCTAAATTGGAACATCTGGCAATTAGGGTTTTCTGCAGGTTGCCATTTGCTCCGATTCAGCGGTTTTCACAGGAAAAGCAGTGAGGCCAAAAGAAGGAGAAAAAGTGCTCAGATATGGAGCTTTAAAGCACAGGCCTGTGCCTAGAAATGTGGCAAAAAAGAAAGTCTGGGTGAGCCCTGACAACATTTGAAGGCTCCTGGTTTCCTCATCCCTGCTCTAGTGAAATGATCAATAACGGAAGGGAAACTTCCTAACAGCAGCTTGTCTGTCTCTACTGGTACTCCTTTGCTATGTGCTCTGTGGGTATTTTAATTTGGAAAAGGTTTCCTGAAGGAAAGTTTGAAAACCACAGCATTATTTGATTGTGAACTTGATTGTGAGGTTCAAAGGGAACACAAAGTTTTGTCAGAGCGCAGTTTGAAAAGCACTGGTTTACTGCCCTTAGACACAACTCTAAAATTTAAATTATCTTTGAGCCTTTCACAGTGTATTTATATCAACATCTGGGTGTTTAAAATGTGTGAGACAAACCTCAGGAAAGGCATTTGCAATACATACATGGATTCTGGCCAGTATGAGTTTCACACTCAGGTTACAAACACAATTAAATCAAGAGCCACTTTAAGTCTCTTCTGTGAAAATGCTCATAATGGGTACGAGAAGATTTCTCTCAATTTTTAGGCTTACAAGAGCCTTCACACTAATCCATGCCTTTTATTTGGGATTAATTAATCCATTGTGTTTTCTTAACACCACGGACAAGAATAACCATTCCACTCTTTAAATGTTATTGGGAAGACTAAAAGAAAGCCATTCTTTTAATTCCTAATAAAGAAAAAAAAAGTTTGTTACTTAAAGTTTGTATTATCACAGAGCATTCTGATAATGAGTGGCTATCCTTCTAAACGTTTCAATCACTGTTTTGCACATTCAGGGTGATTAATGACTGGCAGAAGAGTAGACATTTCCCCTCCTCTCCTGAATAAAGTTTCAAAGAGATGGAATGGTAATTCAAGCTCAGTTAGGTGTTTCCAGAACACAGCAGCTTATATGCAAATTTAACGTGCATTTTTACTTCCCTTGGGCTCACAGAGGCGGAAATAAATAACCAGCAAAATTGCAAAATAAATAAATAAAATAGAAGTAATTAGCACTAAAACGTTGAACTTTCATGTGGATCTTTAAAAAAACCCCACAAAACTTTCCCCCTCCAAATTGCTGCAGAAAGGTGGAGAACAGAATTCAAGACTGGAAAAATGAAAAACAGAGGAAACCAAAACTGACAGAACCATCCATCCCTATTGGAGAACATGCGGCTTCGTGTGTATATAAAAGAGTGGGGTGGAAAAGCAAAAAAGAACAGTGTGTGTATGTTTCAGGCTAGGCTTCCATTGCACACAAATAGTGTAAGATAGCCAGCTGACTGGCTTCATCTCTACTTTCCAGCTGCGCTCATAACACACAAACACACACACACATCACCGCCCACCTTCTCCAAGGCCTGCCCCCATGCCAACTGGCAAACACCAGCAGACCCAAGCACACAAACAAACAAACAAACATGCCCTGGGCACAGAGTGGGCTCTGTAAGCTGCCCCATGCAAAGGCCAGGGGAAGAAGAAGAAGAGGAGCCCTGAATGGGACTATCAGGGCCCGTATTAGCCCCGAAAACACATCAGCTTGCCATCCTTTGCTGCGGCTGCCAGGCCTTGGCTTGGAAATCAGACAGACTGCGGTGCTCTCTCCTCGACAGAAATCAAAGCAGAGGAGCTTCCCATGCAGGGAAGAGTGAGAGGCTGGGCTGTTTTGAAACAACTGGCGGAGGCAGCATTTTTCTTATTACGAAGTCCTCTCTACTTCTTCCACCCTTCTCCTTGAGCCGGGGCCTCAGATGTCAATACTTTAAAGCAAGGGTAGTTAATCTCTGCCCTTCCAGATGTTGTTGAACTGCAGCTCCTATTCCCCTCAGCCACTGGGGTAGGTGGGAGTTGTAGTCCAACATTTGGAAGCAGCAAAAGTTAGTTCCCCCCACCTTAAGGAATACAGGAGCAGTTAATGTACAAGCAGCCTATATTGTGGTAAAATCACAGCTTTCCTGTCCTTATTAAATATATATTTCCTTTCTACAGCTAGATGCAGAACATAAAACTTGCAGCAATCCTGTATAAATTAAAGGTGTCCACCTAACCTAATGCAGAGGGTGGCTATCCTGGTGCCCCACCACCAAGATGCTCTGCACTCGAGCTCCTATCAACGCCAGCCAGCATGGCCAATGGTCAGAGATGATGGAAGTTGTAGTCCAGCAACATCTGGAAGGTGATGGTTCACCACCTGTGTCCTCAGGCCTCAAATGATAACCCATTCCCTAATGCAAAGATCAAATACAGACTAGCCAGCTCTTCCCAATTCCTTTCCTTGTTTTGTAACTCTTCCTTCCATGCCTTTTCTAAGATTGTAGATTCTCCCCCAGTAAGATGAGAATCCTGCCCTAATCCTTTTTTTCATTTGTGTATGTTTGCTTACAAGTATGAATGTTTAAAAATGCCTTTTTGAGGTTGAAATAAGACCAAACACTTACTTCATAGTCTAGGCCATGGGCAGTCAATGTGGTGGCTTCCAGATATTGTTGGGAATACCATTCCCAGCATCCTTTACCACTGGCCTTGGTGGCTGGGACTGGCAAGTCCAACAATATCTGGAAGCCACCACATTGGCGAACCCTGCTCAACAGGCCCCTGTTGCTCCTGGTAAGAGCAGAGAGACTCTAAGGCCTTCATCAGCTTCTCCATGACTGCCATGCCCCCCACCCAGACATGTGCAGGGAGGGCGACTCTGCCTGCGACCATTTGCCAGCCAGCCAACCTCCCTCACCTGCTTTCAGGGAAATCAGCCCCGCAAGAGCTGCCTGAACCATCAAGGCCAGCCATTCAGAGCAAGGAGAGCCAGAGGGGGTCCTCCAGACGGCAGATTTTCCTCTCATCATCTCAGTGAATTCAAGTGTTTATTCAAATGTAATGTGCCATCCAATGTAACGCGCCCCCTAATTTTCACCACATAATTTGGCCAAAAAAGTTGTGCATTACATTCAAGTAAATAAGGTAACCTAATGGGTTTCTTCGCCTTGTGGATCGTAAAAGCACACTGTAGACTTGTGTGGACCTGCTCCCTCCCTACTCACACGTTCTTTATTTCAGTCCAAAGTCACACAAAAACATTTTCAAAAGCAAAAGAAAACAGAAATACAGGGAAAGGGTTCCAAGGCGGTCACTATGTTTCACCCAGAGCATGTAGGTTTCTGTTTCTTAATACTTCCAAGGGGAACTTAGCTACGGCCAGGTTAGTAACACTTGACATATCTCTAATGAGGTAGTTAAGGTGGAAGGTTTCGGATTTTCCAGTTTAGTTTACCAATAGGGGTTTAATTAATTGATCCCTTGCTTGTTTGAACTACTCACAGTGTAGTAGGATCTGCTTCATAAAGTCAACATCCTGAGAGCATAAGCAGAGCCTATTCCTATAGGGTACACCAGACTGTCTGCCATTTAGTACTTCTGGTGCAAATACATTTAGTCTAGCTTTTGTGAATAATTGGAGATAGTTAGGTACAGACAGATTCATAAAATAAAATGGTGGATTCCAGATGCAAGCGGTCCACAGGTTACATAGGATCTAGAGTCAAGATCATTGTGTGGAATATCTCAACCTCTGCCTCAGGGATTTAAGGGCAATATCATAGCCCAGGTGATGTAAAAAAGGATGGTGAAAGACCAACTGAGGAGGCTTTTCGGGCCATAGTTTTCTACCATGAGCTGATAGACCCTTCATAAGTTAGATGTAAAAGTAACTCCTTCCCCAGGCCAAATACTGAGATCGTTAGCCAGTATTTCAAGGCAGCCCACCACGCTTTGGTGGAGAGTGGGCATTCACCTGTTTCCAACAACAGAATTGAGTTAGAGACACAGTTTGGGACCTGAAGTAGGGACCGAAGGAAATTAGCTTGGAACCCACCTAACTTAGAAAATAGACCATTGTACCAATGCTGGTTTGATGTGATGGGATCATCAGCACTGATGTGATCAATGCTGGTTTGATGTGAGGTCTGGCAGCCAAGTTAGCTTGGGCCTGGAATGTAGGTGAACTTCCCCAGCCAAGCCAAACTATTCTGACTTTGCTTTCACATAGCTGCCCATGAGGCTACATGTTTACTCTCAGGACGTATCTACAATATCTCCCTTTTTTCAGTCATAAACACAGTTTGATTCTCAGGTCACACTATAATATTTACATACCAGTTAGTCACCCGAAAGAAACTCCTCTCTTAAGGTGGTACATAGTAAAGTATAGGTAGCAATCTAACATTGAAAACGAAAACGAAAACAAAGCTAAAAAAAACCCCACAAAACAACTCACTGTAAGTGGAAGTAACACATATTGTAAAGGCTAGCAAATAAGGGATCACAACACAACAGAGATGGCCAATGGCAGAAAACCCATTCCCTACTTTCATGGTGGGGAAATGTTTATATAAATATAAAACTGCCTCTCTTCTGCCCTTTAATGATGCTGCTCATTCAGCTTAATGCCTGCAATGAAAACTTCCAAGTAGCATACTGCTCTGAAAAATCCATCAGAAAACAGAGAAAAAGCTGAGCTACTCCAAGTCTCCAGTTTTTTGCTGAAAGTTGCCTTTCTAGCAGATACTGTGTGCTCTAGGGAAAATGGGGGAAAATGGACAATTTTTTAAATTAAGACCCTTTCTGAACAGTCAGGAAAAGACAGGTGCCCTCACCTGTGTTGAAGTCTCTGAGCAATACTCCTCAAAGTCACTTTCTAGTCCTTAAGCATACGAAGTTCCAGTTTGGATGTAACACTAAATTAAACCATGGCTTGGCATGAATAAGCAAAAGTGTGGTTCCCAGAGCAAAGATCATAGCTGTTGCTTTCCTCCTCAAGTCCTTCTCCTGCTGCCGCTGCCACTGCTGCACTGTCCACGCCTAAGCCATGGTTTCTTATGTCTGAACCCAGGCTTGCAGTTTGTTCCGCTACAGGCAAACGAGGAACTGTAATGAAGGTTTGTTCTTGGTTTGCCACTACCAAGAACATTCAGAGAAGTGTGAGGTCTGGTAGATAGCTAAATTCCACTCTGTCTACTAATCTGAGATTAGATAATTTACCAGAAAGAGGCCCTGTACCTGTACCTATTTTGCCTTTTGGGGATGATTTTAAGAGAAATTTGTTAATGTGCATCTTCATGTACAACAATATGCGGTTTGCGGTATTCAGGAGCCTATTTGTTCGACAACTAAGCCATTCGGGAACCAAGGTACCACTATACTAGCTCAGAATCTGAAGAACATGTAATAGGAAATGATGATAAACTCATATCTAAAATATACAAACTGTTATTGGAATGGGGGACCAAAGACAAGACGGCAAAGGTGACAATGACTAAATGGACAATAGGTATTGGTTATAATATATAAATGTCTGCCTGGGAGAAAATATGTGGGGAAACTATGAATTTCTCAGCCTGTTATCAAGGAAAATTTACAAAAGATGATGTACAGGTGGTACTTGACACACAACGAACTGGTAAAAATGTATTTAAGAAGGGTCCACATTATGCTGGAAGTGTCAAAAGGTAGAAGGCACTCTGATGCATATGTGGCGATCATGTAAATATGCTAGAGAATACTGGGAAATTATTCATATAGAATTTTAAAAGATCATTTCCCAAAAGACCTGGGGCCTTCCTATGAGGGATAATAAGTGATGATATCCCAAAGAAAGCAGTCAACCTCTTATATGCAACAGCTGCGGCTATAATAGTTTAGGCGAAAAAATGTCAAGAAAAATAAAACCAACGAAAGAAATATGGCAGAATAAATGGATAGAATATACAGAATTATAAGAAACAAAGGCAAAACACAGATAAGAAAGGAGTGGAAGTCTTTTGGAGAATATCTCGAGAGATATAATACTCAATTTAACCTGCAAGTAGGAGTAGCCATATTAGTATTAAATAAAGGAAACACATGAGATAAAATAGGGTAGTATAACAGGATATGCAGCAGAATAAGGGTTGCATAGAATGCCATGGAGAGATGGACTGGGAAGTCCTAAGGGAAGTGATATGTGATGGGCAATGTAAGATGTATCGAAGAAATTTGCAGAAAATACATAATTTTTGTATACATTTGTGCGCACACACACATTCCTTCCAACCATCATCTCTCAGTAACTTCCTGCCCAAATAGTAAATACTGCTAAATATTTTAGAATTGCAGCCCTTCAAAATGAACCAAGGTCCATTTAAATGAGATGTAAGAATGTTTAATAGATATTTATGGGTGTGTGTGTGTTTATTTTTAAAGGTAGTAGTTATGGTCAATTTATTCACACACATACACTTGCTTCAAAAGCCAGTGCAAATCAGGCTATTGTATAATCAACAACTAGGGTATATGGCAGACATTCTGCAATGTTTAATCGGGTAGGGGGATTGTTTAGTTGAAAAAAATAGTTGGTGGGTGACAGACGGCAATCGTTGGTGCAATAATAGTGCTACTTTAAGTGCTCCCAATTATCCCTGTTTTCATCTGTAAAACATTGGATGGTATGTGAAAAGCCAAGGGATGATAACAGGAGTGGCAAAACTTGTGATCCTAAAGGATGGGTGTAGCCAGGATTTTTGTGGGGGGGGGCAGGCCTTTGTTGGAGGGGCAGAACCTCAGATTTGTAATGATTTCGATGGATTTAGTATAGCTAAGGATCATGGGAGTTGTAGTCCAGCAACCTCTGGAAGGGCGCAGGTTCCTCATCCCTGGCCTAGAAAATTAAAATTCAGAGATGGGTGTGCGTGTGTGCTTTTAATCCATCTTCCGCAGGCGGCACACCCCTCCAGCAAAGATGGAAGATGGAAGAACCCTGCACTTTTCATGAAAGTCCCTGAATCACTTATTCAGCAAGCTAAGCCTTTGGGGCTGAATTCTTTCCTTTCTGACAACTCATTTGGGAAACTGGCTTCAAGGAGAGAGGGCACCTAGAAGTCAACTCAGGGGCTGGGTAGCAGAGCTCTCTAGGTGGAGTGATCCTGCAGCGTCTCTGTCCCATGGAATAATCAATTTAGGCCCTGAATCTGGGAAGCTGCCCGGGGCCTGTGAATTTTTCAGCCGCACCCCAAAGGACGCTGCCTGCATGGTGTAGCCGCCGTCCGAGGGCGGTGGTTCCCAGATAACACCCAAAGTGCCCTGTCACCCTCCCACTTGCTTCCCCACCCCTCAGCCCTGGGAATGCTGGCTGGGTGTGCCAACCCCCCAAGATGGGAGCTCAGAATGTGGGTTCATGACCCAAGAGCCACTGTGGTGTAGTGATTAGAGCATGGGTAGGCAAGCTAAGGCATGGGGGCCGGATCCGGCCCAATCGCCTTCTAAATTTGGCCCGCAGACGGTCCGGGAATCAGCATGTTTTTACATGAGTAGAACGCGTAGTTTTATTTAAAATGCATCTCTGGGTTATTTGTGGGGCATAGGAATTCGTTACAGATCCTGAAGTTGAGGCTCCAGTACTATGGCCACCTCATGAGAAGAGAAGACTCCCTAGAAAAGACCCTGATGTTGGGAAAGATGGAGGGCACAAGGAGAAGGGGACAGAGGATGAGATGGTTGGATAGTGTTCTCGAAGCTACTAACATGAGTTTGGCCAAACTGCGAGAGGCAGTGAAGGATAGGCGTGCCTGGCGTGCTCTGGTCCATGGGGTCACAAAGAGTCGGACACGACTGAACGACTGAACAACAACAAGGAATTCATTCATTATTTTTTTTCAAAATATAGCCCGTTGCCCCCCCCCCCAAGGTCTGAGGGACAGTGGATTGGCCCCCTGCTGAAAATGTTTGCTGACCCCTGCATTAGAGTGCTGGACTAGAACCTGGGAGACCAGGGTTCAAATCCCCACTTGACCATGAAGCTCACTGAGTGACCTCAGGCCAGGCATCGGCGGTGCATACACACAAAAGCTCATACCAAGAAAAAACTTAGTTGGTCTCTAAGGTGCTACTGGAAGGAATTTTTTTTTATTTTTTATTTTGTTTTGACTACCTCACAGGGTTGTTGTGGGGATTAAATGAGGAGTTTCTTGGAGAAAAAAGTAGGAATATGAATGCAACAAACAAACAAACAAACAAATGCTTTCCACTCAATCTCAGGCTGAAGAGGTAGGCAAGGTCATCTCTTCACAGACAGTGCGGCTAAAATGCATCAGCGAAGAACCCATGAAAGGGCAACAGGGTAGGAAGCTACACGTAGAGGCTAAAAGGTCTATATAGTACTAGGAAGACTTTGAAGACAGAACCATTAAGTGGTGCAGGAGAATGGGGGGGGGGGACTGTAGGAACATATGGCTGGATCGTCAGAGGAAAAACCTAAAGTCCTTCACTGGATAGCTGGACATTATTCATGTCTGTAGCAACATCAATGCACACAACACTTTATGAAGTTTAACTGTAACGAACACCAGCCGCTACGTTTCAACAGTAGAGAAGACAGTGAAGGAAGAGGAAACATTTACAAGGGACAAACAGACCCCTGTCAGCTGGGAACTAAAGGCTGGCACACCCTCAAACTAAAATTCTGGTGCTAACTCCTACACAGACTAAACACACTCCAAACTGATGCAGGCTTCCACATACAGTGTTTAAAATCTTTTTTTCCAGCTTGGATAGATGGATTTAAAATAATAGTAAAAATAACAAGAACAACAACTTTTATGTTAAATTTTACAGTGAGAAATCCTATAGTTCAGTGTTCCTCAACCTTGGGTCCCCAGATGTTTTTGGCCTACTACAACTCCCATCATCCATAGCTAGCAGGACCAGTGGTCATGGATGATGGGAGTTGTAGGCCAGAAACATCTGGGGACCCAAGGTTGAGGAACACTGTTATAGTCTACATATTGGGAACATTCCTGTTGCACAGTATTTCAGTACTAAGTTGTGGTCTCCTCAGTGGTTAGATATATCCTGTGATGGTCTGCAGTAACCAAGCCTAAAAGAAGAAACAGGAGACAGCTGCTGAATATGCAGATAAACTACAATGTACAAAAGATTAGCGTTGTCCAGTTTTCAAAAGGTTAACCCATAGCTCTTTCTGGTAACCTCTGCTAACAAACCTCTGCAACCTTTACAATACTAACAACTGCAAAGGCAGAAGACCTCTATTTGCGTGTCACAGAGCAACTTTCCAATCCAGACTTCTGAGAGGTTCATGCATACACTTTTCATGTCAGTTTCCCATGCTGCATAGATGGGAAAGCCGTTGCTGGACTCCAGGTCTCAACTCCGCCAACCAGTGTGGCCAGTGGTCATAAATCATGCAAGTTGCAGACCAACAACATCCGGAAGGCCACCAATTCCCCATCCCTGCCCTACTGTGAAAGATCGGGGAGGGGGGGATCTTCCAGAAAGGTTCCATCATGCAGCACCCCGGCAGCAGAACTTTGCTTTTCCAGAACCTGCCTGAGACGGTGATACAACAAACTGAATCTGAAATATGCTGAAGTCTTGTTGCTTCTATCCCAAACAAGTGGAACTATGAGCAAAATGTTTTACCACGCCTTGATTAAAATTTGGTAGAGAGACCAGAGATCACATAAAGCTGCTGTGAGCTGACACTTGGCCATGCCTGTACTGTACGAAGCACAGATTGGCCTTTGGAGCGTGAAGCATCAACAGCTAACTCGTCCTCCTCCTCCTCAGTCCTCGGCCAGATGTTCGCCCACAGCCTTCACCAAACAATTTGCAAGCAGCAAACTCACTCTGATCTCAGCTTTCTCTCCTTGTGTGTCCAAACCTTGCAGCCAGCATCTCCGTTACAAAACCCTGAGTGGATTTTTCCAGGAGGCAAGAAACTTCCACAAGACCTCTTCCCCACTCCCGCCCCCCACTTTTCCCCTTCGGTGCTCAGAAGAGCCCCATCCCTTTTACACTCCCCCCTCCATCCATCACCCAAGGCAGATTGTTGTTAATCTGAGCTGCAAAGTCAAGAGGCATCCCCAGCAACCGAATCTCCTTTAGCAGTTCAACAAGTCCACACAGGTCATTCCAGCTGCCGATTTCAGCAGACAAGGGAAATGGATTCTTAATTATTTTTCCAAGCTTGTCACGGAGGGCTTTGTTTCTCTTCTTTTCTCTGTTGTGTCACAGAATGTTAGGGATGAGTCACGCTCGGGGGTTCCTTTTTTTCCTTTTTGCTGAAGGGGGTGGGCAGGAGGGAGGACCTGGATTCCTCCAAACTGCTATTCTGAAGAGAATAATGGACTGGCTCCACAAAACTGGGGTAACCAAGGTTTCCCCATTCATTAAGGGCCTTTCCACAAGGTGACATTTGCGGGCACATCTGCACTACACATTTAAACCAGTTTAGGCATCATGGCTTCCTGTGAGGATTGTTTGGTGGCTAACCCAAACCCTTTCACCCAAAGACAGTTCCCTTCGGTCAGGAGGTGTGAGGGGAAAACATGGTTGAAACCAGTTTAAATCTTACAAATGCCATTCAATCGAGAATAGGCTACAATTTTAACATGGGATAGAAAGTGTACAAGAAATCATTTGTAACATGCAGATATATTCCTGGCAAATGTGGGTTTATGTTACCATAAAGCAGTGGTTTTCAACCAGTGTGCCGTGGCACCTTGGGGTGTCTTGAATGATAGTCAGGGGTGCTGCAGGCAACCCTGGCTTCTGTCCCTCTTTCCTTCCCTCCCTCCTCTGATGCCCTCTTGTGTCTCTGCCTCCCTGGCTACAAGCTCCCCGGGCGAATGGTGCCTCTGGGGCTGGCCAGGGGGTGCTGGTTGCCAGGAGCTGTGGTGGCCTCAGAGTACGCAAGAAAGTGGGTGAAGGAGCCCATCCTACCTGTTGGGAGTGGACAGAAAAGAGTGGGAGCCCAGGCAGGTGGGAGGGGGAAGCTCAGGGACAAGGGGTGGGCTGCTGCCTAGAGAACTCCCAAGGAGAGGGGAGAAGGGAGGAGGCTGAGGGAAGGGTGTTCGAAAAGGACTGAGGGGCTGCTGGCTCTGCAGACAAGGGGTGACATAACTGCGCTCCTGAGCCCCACAGGGGAGCCGCAGAAAGAATGTAGTTAGTCGAGGGAGCCGTGAACTCAAAAAAAGGTTGAAAATCTCTGCC
This sequence comes from Lacerta agilis, assembly GCF_009819535.1. NCBI lineage: Eukaryota > Metazoa > Chordata > Lepidosauria > Squamata > Lacertidae > Lacerta > Lacerta agilis. The sequence goes on along the minus strand of NC_046313.1, from coordinate 4,034,491 downwards.
ATAAAACCATATGCTATGTTACCAGATCCAGAATGTTTGACGGATTTTAAGTGTCACTTGTAGAAACGGCTTAAAGATCTAATATTTGGGCCTTTTTGTCGATCTATTAAATGTTACGCACTCCTGTATCATTTCCCAAAGCTTTGGCCTAAAAGCATTACAAAAGGATGCCAATGATACCAAATGCCACACAACAAGAAGGCTGTCTTGATTTAGCCCAGCTGGTGGGGAAATCCACCCTGATGTTAATAATTTAATTTAAACAACTGCAGCATGCCCCCCCTCAAAGCCTTTGAAGTTTGCCTGCCTGCCTGAGAAAAAGTTTTAACAGAAGTGCCACCATGCCTCTGATACACACATGGAGCCCCCAGATACTCCCAAGTGCCTGATCCTGCAACCTCCACTTAACCACTGAGGTGTGAAAAGTAAATACAATTACAATGAAGAAACCCAGAGAAAGGGCTCCATTTGGACGATGGGCATAATCTCTTCCTAACAATTTGTCATATTTGCCAAATTGATTCTGCCTCAAATTTTAATTGGATCTGAACCAGTTCCAGGATGAAGATAATGGATGACTCCTGTTGACTTGTTGGGCCCAAATATGTCAGAAAAGGTGAGATATTGGGGGGGGGGGGCGGACAGAGAGCAAACTTACAATTTTTGTTTTCAGTTGGTTGGTAAGGAATGAGAAGAATCCACAATTCCTTTAACCAACTGCGCAAAAGTTACAAGTTAGGAAGTTGCTGCATAGCTCTCCTCAAATGGGAACACTTTTGAAGATGAGATTTCACACAAGCTTCTTCCCTGCAGATAACCCTTCTAAAGTTCTTTTGAGGGTGATTAACAATTCCTGCCACTGTGCACTCTTTATCGATTCAGAAAAAATAAAATCTCTACTGCTCCCCCCCATTCATTTCTTTTTTCTTTGTCACAAACTCTACGACCATTTGAAAGGCAAAGTCTGCATGCAATGTCAAAAATTTCGTAAGGGGGAATGAGAATTTTTATTTTCATTTTTTTTAAAAAAATCAGTTTCAAGTTGGAGACAGGAGTGAGAAAAAATAGCATACCTTTCAAAGACTGAGGCGGTATTGTTAGAGAGTCATTAGAAATCCGGAGCTCCTTGTCTTCTTAATACGGAGGATTCCACTTCCAAGATCTGGACCTGGTTCCGAAATCTCAGCTTTCCTGTAGTCTTTTCTTCCCAAAAGAGCAACATCCAGCGGGGTAGAGGAAGGAGAGCGCTTTTCCAAAAGCACAAAAAACCCAGCAGTAAGCAGAGATCGCTCTAGCCTTTCACCAAATTCCCCAAATTTTCCACATCTTGATTTCACTTCTTTCGCCTCTCTTTAAGTTTGTTTTACAATATTTATTTTTTTTTAAAAAAATGCCAACAATAACAGGAGTACGCTTTAAAGCTGTTAAAAAGTGCGACTCGGGGTGCTGCTCTCCCTGCGCGCGCGCGCGCACACACACATAACGCAGCACGCGTTATAAATATTCGATTCTCCGGACTGCAGCAGCCCAGGACCACCTTGAAGCAGGAAGTTTTGATTTTCTTTCAAAACTTTCCCGATGCTTTCCTTGAGCTTTTGCACATGGAGCCAATCAGCCGCTGCGTCTGCGCCGCTGTCTTGTGGAAGGAGGGCTTTGCTCGGGACCACGCAGACTTGTCAGGAGGAGGGGATGGGGAGGGAAGAAAGAGCATGCCCCCCCCCCTCGCCGCCGCCGCGCCACCCACTCCACGCCTTTCCTACTCGGCAAAGCTTTTGGGTGGTTTTCCCCTCCTCCTGCCCCTCCTTTTTTTAAGTTTTAAAGTTGTTGGCTTTTTTCCCTCTTCTTCTTCTTCTTTTTTTTTTTTAAATGGGATCTTTAGCAACAGGAGGAGGGTAAGTTGAGCCCTGTGTGAGGTTTTAGATGGAGCCCCTCTCGAGCGCAGTTCTCACAGCATGTTGCCTACAGTTCCAAAGCGGCTTGGAAAACCCGGCATGGATTTTAAGCTTATTATTATTATTATTATTATTACTACTATTACTATTGTGTGTGTGTGTGTGTGTGTGTTTGTGTTTGTTTGCGCGCATCTGGGCACACGCCGGGGAGCGCGAGAGGGCGCAAAGAGGCCGGTCCCTATTCTCCAGGCCCATCCCAAACCTAAGGTGGCAATCTAGACGCAATTTAAAGAAACGGGTCAGGATCCCAAGCCCACCCATACTCTTGGATGGCCTCCCTTGCTCGCCATCTATGAGAAACTGCCTGGTGAGGCCGTGGAGGCCAGGGGATAGACGGGGAGAGTGACCCCAAGTATGCTGAGGGCCATGGGCGTAGCCAAAGGGGCGGGGGGGGGCAACTGCTCCCCCCCAAAAAATCGAGAAAACCAATAAAAATACCTAACCAACTGAGGTTAATAAAACCTGACTATGCCCATGCTGATGAGGCCGCCCAACCAGGATCAGACCAAGGCAGTTTGCTGCCTGAGGCAAATAGCAAAATGGCGCTTCCTTTCCCCCACTCCCCCATTCCGTGGTTCAGAAGCTGACTGGATTTTGCTTCAGTACAGTCCAGGGACAGGTCACCTGAGGGGAGCAAGCCGATTTGGGGGTGCAGGGCTGGTCATGTGACACACACAGCTCTTCCCCCCCCCCCTGCAACAGGAGGGAGCAGCCAAGCCAATGGGGTTGCCACCACTGCTTTCCTCTGACCCCCATCTGCCGCACTCTAGCCCCGCATCTACAGGTATTTCTCCTTGTCCAATTCAGGAGGGGTTGTGGGGATGCGAAATCAGTGTCTCTGGGGCCAATAATGGCCTGGATGAGGGCTAATCAACTGAAGTATAACCCCCTTCCCAAAACAAAAAGATAGAAATGCCCATGTGGGTGGTACACTGGTATACATAGGCCGTGATTGACCCATTTTGCACAGGACCAGGTTCATATTCTGGGGGATGCTGTTCAATCCATCCCCATCTTTGGGGGGCCAGATACAGCCTCCTCTGAACAGGAGTAGTTTGGCCAATCATTTATGTTTCTGGCAACATCCTAGTTAGATTGCTGCAATGTGTTATATGTTGGGCTGCCCTTGGAGACAGTTTGAAAACCACAGTTTCCGAAATGCTGCAACTTGGTTACTTACTATAACCAGGTGCATAAAACACACCTTGCTGGTTTTAAAGCATCTACAGTGAGTTGAGGCGCATTTACAGATGCAGTTCAAGGCATCAGTGTTAACCTTTAAAGCCCCAAGCAGTTTGTGACAAGACTACCGTACGGGCCACATCCTGCCACATGAGCCTGCCTGGTTATTAAGATCTTCCTTGGAGACCCAGCACCACCATCGAACCAGAGCTGCTTTCCAAGGGCCTTTTCAGTTGTGGCACCTCCAGCTCTAAAACTTGTCACCCAAAGAAACTTATATGGTACCAAGCCTTTGCAGTGCTAGACCTTTTTAAAAATTTGCCCAGGTCTTTTTAATTGTGGTGTTTTCAAGCACTGCTTTTCCTTTGGCTTATGTAATCTTTATTCTGTTCTGCTTTTATTTTGATGCCTTTTACATGTCTTTTTGTGTTTTAAATGTTAGCTGCTCTGATAGGAATGAATGAATGAATCTCAAGTAAGCATGCATAGGACTCCAGTGGTTTAGCAATGTGTCTTTACTTTGTCCAATGTGATTTGAATGTGTGAGGGGAGATTTTGCTTCTAATTTAAAAAAAAAAGTATCACTTGAGGCTGCAGGCCTGCCTCTGTTGAGACCTGGATTTTTAAAAGGAAACTAACACTGAATTAAAACTGTATTGTGTTCAGAATCATAGAACCATAGAATCGTAGAGTTGGAAGGGATCACTAGAGTCATCTAGTCCAACCCCTTGCAATGCAGGAATCTTTTGCCCAATGTACCTCTAATGCATCACATGGATCCAAATTATGGAAACTGTTGGAAGGAGTTAAGGTGTTGACTTGCGCTCTGGATTGATAAGCAGCCAGTTATGCTTCTCTGGGAAGCTCAAAAACGAGGCATGATGGAGACAGGCTTGTCTTCTGTTTCTCCCCAGCATTTGGCAGCCAGAGGCTTATGGCCTCTGCATGTGGGTGATTTATGGCTCTTATGGGAGCTGTTGTGGTACAGTGGATAGAGTGTTGGACTAGGACCTTGGAATCCCTGCTTAGCCATTAAACTCAGCCTAATCTACCTCGCAGGGTTGTTGTGAGAATAAAATGGGGAGGAAGAGAACCACGTTCTCCACCTTGTGCTTCTTGGAGGAGGAAGGGGGATATATAGGCAATAAATAAATAAAATGACCAAATTTGTCTCATCCAGGGGTAGCCAGTGTGCTGCCTTGGAGGTGTTATTGGACTACAGCTCCCATCATTCCTCACTGTTGGCTGTGCTGGTTGGGGCTTATGGGACTTGTAGTCCAACAAGATCTGGAGGGCCACTGGTTGACTATCCCTGGTGTAATCCGTCCTCCGCAAAGCCATCTAAGCTGGTGAACACTGTGATAAGCTCTGGCGAATAATGCCATGCATACGGAGGATTTGGAAAGATGTAGAAGAACACTTTGCCTTCTGCGGCAGGAGCATCCTTCTTTTGAATCCAGTATTTTTACAGTTGAAAAATTTGAACAACAGCCCTTTGTGAGGCTGGGAAAAAAATGGAATGTGTTAAAGCCCACATAACAATTGTGTGCAGTGCAGAGAAAAAAGCAAATCTGATCGATCCATTTACAATATAAACACTCTGCAAGTGCCCTTAACAATTATTTGCAATAAGCAATTTGAAAACTCTGTTTCATACTTGTTTAGTATGAGACTGCATTATACTTTGTTAGCCCTGCATATCTATGTTTATTTTGTATATTTATGATCCTCCAAAGAAGAATTAGTCCAAAACGCATCAGAGATGTGCTAAGTCTTAGAATGCTTTTCCACCTGGGAGTTGTAGTTTAACAGCATCTGGAGAACCACAGGTTCCCAATCCCTGTTGCGGGACGACCAGTTGCAAAGGAGACCTAGATACCTGTTCCCGTAAATTATAATTATCAATAAATTCCATTATTTAAATTTAATAGCTGCATAGCAGAGGGAGCTTTTGTAGATGCTGCTTGTCATGCACAGATGGGGAAAAGACCCCACCTTTTTACAAAACAGTTACTGCTTCTTAAGCACGCTTACTTTGAATTCATGTGATACATTTATAGTACATTTAAAGCACTTGGCTTCCTGTAAAAAATTATGGGAACTGTAGTTTACTCCTCACAAAGCTTCAGTTCCTAGCACTCTTAACATTTCCATGATTCTTTGTGTGTGTGGGGGGGGGGTGTTCTCTAAATGTGCCTTATAGGTATGGTGAGTGTACAGCTTGAGTAGCCAACCCTTGTGGTGCATAAGTGCAGCAGGAAACTTGTCCTAATATCTAGTCAAGTTTATTTAGAACGGACCACCACCTTAGGGTATAAGGACCAGTTATCCATCTGGCCAATTGCTCAGGCCTTGTACTTTGAAAAAAACTGTTTCTGGAGCCTTGCCTGGCACAAGGTTCCTGTGCAATTTGGGAGCCACACCCAGTACTGAGCTCAGTTGCCTGTCGTCAGATCTGCCTGTGTCTGTGGGTGGCTTTGAATGCTTGCAGAGTCCCTTCCACACACAGCACTTGAGTGGCATGTCCAGCAGCCTCTTAACAACCGAGGAGGCGGGGCCCTGAGTGAGCTGGCTAAGTATCACCCCTGATCATCTGTGGGATAGACTCTTGGCTTTCTCCAGTGATTGTAGTGTGTGTTTTTGCAGGTGACCGGTGGCGTGCTGATTCAGCTTTCCAGATAGCTGCAGCCCAGACTGCAAATGTGCCACTGTCTGTGCTCTTTGCTGCTGTCCAAATAAATGTGCTAGCGGGATTGTTGTGTTCCTGTCTGTGGGGCAACAAACATAACACAAACCTGGTGATGGTAGCTAAAAGCTTCCATGCTACTTCTATAAAGTGAGTAAGGGAAAATAGTTAGTGCTGGACTTTATCTTCTTTTATGAACTGTTTTAACAGCAGTTTGATCTGCAGCCCTTAGCAGGAGACAATGCTTAACTCCATACTGTGAAAAATGTTACCTGTTGATTTTTGCCAACCAGACTGGTCCTTAGAGTGCCGGAGCATTGATTGGCCTGGTACAACCTGAAACACAGGCCCACTTCCAGCTCCTGTTAAAGGCCTTCTCTGTTTTTAAGAACTGGAGGCTTGAATAGTGTCTGCCCTTCAGTTTCTCTGAGTCCCTCTGGCTTACGTTTACTCATGTTTCTGGTTGTTGTTTGCAGGCAGAGATGGCAGTAGGACATGTGTATATTACTATGAAGGTGGCAAATGCTCTTTCGACTCTTCCCTGGGATCTGGCATCACTTCTTACATATGTGCTCTGGAGACTGCAGGCCTAGCTCATTTATTCCCATATGTTCCAGAATTGGAAAAATCCTGCAGTGGCTCTCAATTGGCCCTGTGGTCTCCAAATGTCCTCAATTCTTACAGTGCTTGTCCCTCCTCTTGCTGCCAGTTTGATGCCACCCTCCGTTGGCTCATCCTTCCCACGCAGAAACAACAGTGCGAATTCAGCTCAGGAACCCTGAGCTTTGTAGTTCTCAAAAGACCATGTCTCAAAGGTTGGCACCCTGCTCTCTGACTCGAAATGCCCTCAAGCAAGGATGGGAACAGGGCCGTCTCGTCCATAGGGGCTGGTGGCGCGGTGCGCCTGGGCGGCAGGCCCCCCAGGGACGCCCCCGCGAGCCCGCCGGCATACCGGGCACCCCCTCCCCAACCCGCCCCCGCCCTCACAGGCAGGTGGGCGCTCGTGCGCCGGCGGGCAAACGGGTTGCAAGCCGGCCGCCCTCGCCTCCCGGAGCCCCAGCTGGAGCGCTCCAGCATCACGCCCCTCATCCCCCGCTTGCCCACCCCCCCTCCCGAGGGGCGGCCAGCGCGGGAGGGAGGCGGGCGGAGAGGCGGCACGCCAGGGGCGCCGAGGGATCGCCGTGCCACGGTGGCCGATCCCTCTAAGATGGCCCTGGATGGGAAGCATGTGGACGCTCCACCCATTTTCAAACTACAGCTCCCATAATCCCTGACCATTGGCCATGCTTGCTGGGATGGGAATCCTGCAGCATGTGGAAGGCCACAGATTCCCTGTCACTGCCCTAGAGATTCCAGTACGCACAAGCAGTCTCTCTCTGTCTCTCAGGTGGGGTGGGTAGGTTAGACAACCAGGTGCTCTCGATCTAAGTACTGTAAACTGTCACCTCCTGTCCACATGCTTAGATCCCAATTGTTAAAGGCACTGGAGCAAGATAGATTGGGGGGGGGGGTCTGGCAACTAGTAATTCTGAAAACATAGGTACCTTCTTTAAGATCCTTTGGATTTGGTACAACCAACATTAGATTTAGCATAATTGGGTTACCCACTGCTTTGTGCCTTTAACAGCTGCTAAACACCGAGAAGTAAATGCATGTTTGAATGCATGTATTTTAAGAATATATATAGACCTGATAGCTTAGTTGGTAGAGAGCGAGAGTTTTAATCTCATGATCATGGGTTCCAGCCCCATGTTGGGCAAAAGATTCCTGCATTGCAGGGGATTGGACTAGATGACCCTCATGGTCCCTTCCAACTCTACAATTCTATAATTCTTCATTATAAATATGTTCAATGTAGTTTGCAAATTAACCCAGTGAAGCTTTTACAACATTTTCTCCATGCCAGGAAAAGCTTCCCTTGCTCAGTTTATATGTGAAATTACCAGTTCACATATTACCATGTTAGTGTCAAATTCACATGGTTTGCCCTAATTTTTTGTGGAGTGGGTGGCATGGGCAAGGGTTCTGTGCCTTTAACTGGAGACTTGCAAGTGGGGTGCCAGCTTGGGCATCCAAGTTCTTCTGCCTCCTTAGGAGCAAGCCTGACACACAGAAATTAGGCAGATAAAATGCTTCCTGGCATGAAGACAGAAGGAACAGGGAATGCTTTCCCTGCTTAATTTCTGCATGCCATTGTGCTCTTAAAGGGCCAGGGAAAGGCACAGGTAAAAAGACGGTGACAGTTATGCCAGGTTGTAGGGCAGAGATGATGAACCTGGCTGTGGACTTCCATATGTTGCTGGACAGTGGACTGCAACTCCCATCATCCTTGACCATGGACCATGCTGTCTGGGACTGCTGGGAGATGAGGACCAACATTTGGAGGGCCACAAACTTCCTGTGTCACTGTTGAGTCACCAGATATAAGTAGAGTAGGTTCCTGCACCTTTCATAGAATCATAGAATTTTAGAATTGGAAGGGATCCCAAGGATCATCTAGTTCAGGCATGTCCAACAGATAGATCTTGATCTACTGGTAGATCACTGGGTGTGTGCGGTAGATCACTGGTAGATCATTGGCTCCCCCCAAAGAAGCTGAACAACTGTGGCTCTCCTAATAAAAGCTCAACATTTTACCTCCTCCCTGAAAAAACTCAACTGCCAGTAGATCACTGCCAGTTTTTAACTGTGTGAATAGATTTCAGTCTCTTGGGAGTTGGCCACCCCTGATCTAGTTCAACACTCTGCAGTACAGGGATCTCAATGTAGCTGTACAGAAGAAGGAATTTTTGCAAGCACAGCTGTCCTCATCTTAACAGTGCTAAAGCATGACAAGCTGGTACTAACAATAGTTTTTCCTTCCTGACAGTTGCCCTATCCCCATGTTCCTCGCTGTATTTCTGATGTTTTGATTGACACATCTTCGCCACAACATTTGAAAGGTTGTAAGCCACAGCACCTGCTGCCCTCTGCTGGTTACAAATGGCCCTGCAACCATAGAATCATAGAATCATAGAGTTGGAAGAGACCACAAGTTTGATCCAGTCCAACCCCCTGCCAAGCAGGAAACACCATCAAAGCATTCCTGACAGATGGCTGTCAAGCCTCCGCTTAAAGACCTCCAAAGAAGGAGACTCCACCACACTCCTTGGTAGCAAATTCCACTGTCGAACAGCTCTCACTGTCAGGAAGTTCTTCCTAATGTTTAGGTGGAATCTTCTTTCTTGTAGTTCGAATCCATTGCCCCGTGTCCGCTTCTCTGGAGCAGCAGAAAACAACCTTTCTCCCTCCTCTAGATGACATCCTTTGATATATTTGAACATGGCTATCATATCCCCCCCTTAACCTTATCTTCTCCAGGCTAAACATACCCAGCTCCCTAAGCCGTTCCTCATAAGGCATCGTTTCCAGGCCTTTGACCATTTTGGTTGCCCTCCTCTGGACACGTTCCAGCTTCTCAGTATCCTTCTTGAACTGTGGTGCCCAGAACTGGACACAGTATTTCAGGTGAGGTCTGACCAGAGCAGAATACAGTGGTACTATTACTTCCCTTGATCTAGATGCTATACTCCTATTGATGCAACCCAGGGAAAGAATCCACATTCTCTTTCAAGATTCATTTACCATACTTTCAGTCAGTGCAGCACGAATCTGTTACATAAATGTCACTAGAATATAAGGCACATGTGAGAGTGAACCCCTGCTAGGAAAAGGAAAGTGTGTGAGCTACTCAAGATAGGATTAGATCCTACAAGCTCACTTTTGTCCAGTCCCTATCTCTCAGCCTAACCTTTTATTTCATAATTTCTTTTTTTAAGTAATCTTTATTGGTTTTATTTACACACATTAAAAAATATTTTATAATTTTGTAAAATGTATACACTGCTTGACTGTAAAAAAATTGCAGTGTTGTTTTGGGGATAAAAGGGGTGGGTTTGTTAGTTGTCCCAAAAGGCACCTATTAAGTATATATTATATGTTATTTACTATTAAATTTTTATCCTACCCTTCCAAAGGTTCCCAGGACATCAAACATCAAAAGATGAAAACAGTACAATTTATAAACAATTTTAAAAAATTAAGAAACACTTAGACCATTCAGAATGTCTAAACATATTTAAAAGTAATAATATACCCTTACAGTTATTCATTTGCATGGTTGCCATGGCGGGTATCTCTCAGCCATCAAATGCCTGGGTAAACAGGAACGTTTTGAAATTTCTACTGAATGAGGGAGACACCCAGGAGTGTCTTTCGCAAACAGGGAACCACCACCAAGAAGGCCCTTGTCACAGGCCAACACCAACCTGGCAGCAACCAGAGGCAGAGCCATCAGCGTGGCCTCCCCTGCCAATTGTAGAGCCTGAGGGCAGAATTAAAACTAGTTAAATATCATCACTATCAGTTTGTCATGGACAAGTGACCAGGAAAAAAACATACAGTACACAAAATAAACGAATCTCTCATTAAAAGAGGGTCATGTTCCCTCTTTTAATGAGGCATTTGTACATGTTAATTGAAAAAGTCATAATTGGACTTGTCACATTGAAATAATTAGTGTCCAGTGCCATGATTATACAATTTTGAGTCTGGTACACCCTTTCCTAGAGCAATCAGACCTGTCCATGGTCATTCAGGCCTTTCTGACCTCTTGGCTTGACGGCTGTAACACATCGTATGTGGGGCTCCCTTTGCAAAGCGCTCGGAAACTCATCTGGTGCAAAACACCTCTATATTTCAGGTGCTGATTAAAATGGAGCATATTACTTAAATTTTGCATGATCTACACTGGTAGCTTGTCATTCTGTTATGTGAACAAGTGTTTTCTCCCCACTTTGCCCTAGGATTTTTGTTTCTCTGGAGTTTTAACTCATCTGGCTTTAATTTTATATTATATTATATTGGGAAGCTTTGGAATAACATCTTCCAAATCTTGTTTTAAAGATTATTTTTATTGTTTGGTGAATTTAGGTGAAGCTTTCCTTCCTTCCTTCCTTCCTTCCTTCCTTTAATTCATTCTTTTTTGTTGAATAGATTTTATCAAAGTTTGGGGGGAAATACAAAGATTAATATCAGATATCTTTTTATCGAGGCTAAAAAAACTTATACAGACCAGAAAGAAGGGGGGGGGAGTTGAAGAGAAAAGAAAGGGGGGAAATGGGAAAAAAGAGAACTTCTGATTCTTTATCTGTCAGCTATATGTAGAGAATTATTTGTAGAAAACACCCAACAAATCAATTTTCTAGAAACAAAGATGATCATTGTTTCATCCTTATCCCAGAAAAGGCTTCACTTGCTAAATTTCTGCATGTTGGACTACAGGCTCATGAGCTCCATCAGAAATAATGTTGCATTCCCAGTTGTGGTTGTGGTGAGAGAAAATGGTCATGAGAGTTGAAATCCCAAACCCCAGACCATTGGGGGGGGGGATAAAAAGAACTACTTGGCAGTGGTGCCAGCTTGCAAAGGTGATGGGGGGGGCCGCGCAACTTCGTGTGTCAGGGCTTTGGGAGGAGCCAAGGGTGGAGCCAAACCCGGTGGCTCCTCCTCTTGGCACTGCCACTGGCAGGAGGCTGCTTCAGCCCTCCTTCCGCTCCATGGCAGGAGGAGGAGGAGGAGCTGGCTGCCGGAGCCACACTACAGTTGGCTTCATGCTTTGCCTCCATGGTTTTTGGACATTGGGGGGGTCCAGCCCCTACCCCGCAAATATGGTGGAGGGGGTCAAAAGGGCTCGCCCTCCAGGAGCTAGCGCCCCTGCTACTTAGCATTTTCAAATGTCCAGCTGATTTCAGCACATTGTATACTGAAGTGTGATCCACCCGGACGTATGAATGCTAATTGTTAGATAATATAAATTTTAATTTTATATGTGATATTGCGAGAAGGCGCCATATTTATGTTAGATTGAGCTATACAGGAGATTTCTTGTTTTTTCTTTTATATAGCTTGTCCATATGTTTTCTTTAAATTGGATGTATGGATATGGCAAGCATTATTAATCTTTCTTCCCGCTCTCACTTTTGGAATCCTGAATGTGTGTGCTTGAAAATACACACATTCTTCCTACAACTAGGAGCTATGTCCCTGCTCACTCTGCTTGCCAGCTCCACTAATGCTTCCCTTTCCTACCCCTTTCAACTATTAATCTCACTTTTCCCCATCCCATTTCTGAAGCCACTTCTCTCTTTGATTCTGCAGACCGGCTCTGCACCCCTGTTTTCACAGGGGTGATCCAAACTAGTATATATTAAGGACATTGAATGCGGTTTTTCACTGAGAGATCATGGTTTAACTAGCCTATTTGTTTCCCAGATTGTAATGTTATGACTCTATTGGACTCTGAAATTTTAGAATGAAATGTGGTACTCCTGTCCAGGGCACAAGTTTGAATTGAATTCCAGCTCAGCCTGTGCACCCTTTTTCAATATGTCAGTGCAGCATACGCCTTGAAGGCTGGGAAACTGGAATGAAAGTTGGTGTGGGCTTATTCCACAATTCATGTTCAAACCTGTTTTCATGAGAAACTGACTAGGCCTCACAAATACGGTGCTTAATTAGTTTACAAGTGGGACCCGCAGCAAAATTCTGCATTGTGAAGTGTTCCAAGCATGCCCTCTATTCCAACCCTTCTCCTCCCATTTTCTGGGTTTCTACCCTCCCTCAACAGCCAGTCAGCATTCTGTAGCCACCGAGCATGCTCATTGCACGGGGGCTTGTTTCTGCGGGGTGGGGAGGAAGATTGTAATTCTGAAAACCTTTCAGTTCCCTCTTGCGCCTCCATGGTCTCGTTTTGTTAACAACCCTGTTGGCACTCACTGGCTGAGTTTGCCATTAGAAGGAGTGATATGTCTTCATAACCACAGCAACACTCCCAATGCAGATCAAATAGTCATTTAACCCTTCCTCCCCCCAAGCAAAGGAATTCATGGCCTTGGTGTGCCACCCTAGTACTTAAGCCTGTTGAACTGGTTAGAATGTAGAATCATATAGAATGAAGGAGCGTCTCCACCCCCATCGTTCTGCCCAGACACTGAGGTCTAGCTCCGAGGGCCTTCTGGCGGTTCCCTCGCTGCAAGAAGCCAAGTTACAGCGAACCAGGCAGAGGGCCTTCTCGGTAGTGGCACCCGCCCTGTGGAACACCCTCCCACCAGATGTCAAAGAGAAAAACAACTACCAGACTTTTAGAAGACACCTGAAAGCAGCCCTGTTTAGGGAAGCATCAAATGTTTAATAGATTATTGTATTTTAACATTTTGTTGGAAGCCGCCCAGAGTGGCTGGGGAAACTCAGCCACATGGGCGGGGTATAAATAATAAATTTATTATTATTATTGTCAGGAAACTGCCCTCGCTGCAGCGGGAAGCGATCCCGGGGCGGTTGCAGTACAGGGAACCCCCATCTCCATTGAGCAGTTCATCATCCTCCTCCAATGGGGGAAGCGACCGCTCTTCCAGCGGGGAGGGAGAGATGGAGACAGGAAGTCGGAGCAGGGGCTGTGGCAGGGATGGAGAGCCTCTGCACCAAGCGGATAGAAGGGGAGAAGAACCCTTTCCGCCACCCCGTTTTCGCAGGGAGGAAGGACGTAGAGGGGAGAGGAGGGGGTTCAGGATCCCGCGCCTTTTATGCTGGACAAAGAACCGGAAACGGACATTCCCGGACTCTGCAGAGGAATGAGCTGGACACCTTTATTTTAGCTCCACCGTATATATATTTGCACATTAAAGAACTTAGTTTCAGAAGTTATGCGTCAGCCTGTTTACTCATGAGCAACCACTGAACTCCTTACAATTATTATTATTATTATTATTATTATACGGGTACTCCCAAGGAAGAAGCACATGAGATCTAAAATGTGTGTGCGCCCTACAGCCCTGCTTCGCCGGTGGTGCCTTTGCTTGATGGGAGAAAGTGAGCAGGCTTTTCGAGATGTGGGGACGTTTGTTTTAAGACCTCCATTCTCTTCTTCCATGGCAACAATAGGGTGACCATCAGAAGAGCCTTTTGCAGCCACATAGAAGAGGGAACTTGGCAGGTACAGTTGTTCTCACCTGGCAAGCTGCCCCATGGTCCAGTCATAAATAGATTGCATTTATATTAGTAGTCAGGCCAGGGACAGCCAATGGTGCTATTGGACTCCAACTCCCATCATCTCTTACCACTGACCCTGCTGGCTAGGACGCTGGAGTCGGAGTCCAACAGCATCTGGAGGCTGGATACACCTGAGCTAGGCTTTTAGTTCAATCTCAAAGGTGCTTAACATGTCCAGCTCACAAAAGCAAGCAGAACCATAGAAACGAGTCGTCGTCCCCCCACTCATTTTTATGTCAAAACAAAATCAAAAATTCTTTCCAGTAGCACCTTAGAGACCAACTGAGTTTGTTCCTGGTATGAGCTTTCGTGTGCATGCACACTTCTTCAGATATGCACACTTCTTCAGAAGTGTGCATGCACACGAAAGCTCATACCAGGAACAAACTCAGTTGGTCTCTAAGGTGCTACTGGAAAGAATTTGTTTGTTTGTTTGTTTTGACTATGGCAGACCAACACGGCTACCCTGATTTTTATGTTTTACCACTAGAGGGCAATGGAGAGCCACGTTTCCATTATGGGTCATTGTGCTGGGTGGAATATTCCTTTATTTCCACCTCCACCAGATTAATGAGGTCAGCAGGTGGTGGTGGTGGAGACAGACAGGTACTGTGGTGCCGCCGTTACTTCATTTTAGGCTCTGGATTTAATGGCATTAGGAAGGACCCTTTTTAGATGTCCCCGCTGTTCATTTGACTGAACTTCTGCCTTAGAGGCCTGTCCCGATGGAGCCGCTGAGCCATCAGTAGGAGGTCAAAAACCCAGGGCGGGTACTATTCATGTGTCTACAATGTGAATGTCAGAAATGGCATCTGATTCTTTTTTGCTTTCAGCAGAAGTAGGCCTACTTGTCCCAAACAGTGGATGCCGTGGGAAAGCCTGTTTCACTTTTGACTCCACCTGCGGCTCACAGGATTTAAGTGTTCTTCCAGACAATGCAGTTCCCTCTGCATAGGCAACTTGGTGTTAGGTTGGCTGTTTGTGAGAACTGGGATTCCAGGTGAAGGAGCTTCAGTGGAGCAGAACAGGGGCAGGCGGTGGCAGGTGGAGGGGAGCAAGTGGTGACAGGTTTTTGCCCCTTCCTTGCCCATCTTGAGTCAAAGTCAAATGCCACGTTGTGTGTGTTCGTGTATAAAGGGTAAGCAAACACCTACTGTGTTGTGATGCCACATGGGGCTGCAATATCACATCAAACCTTGCCTCTTGGGCAATGCCAGAGCTGGGTTGCATATTCTTGTAATCTCTACTCCTGTGGCAACCAGGAATCCACATGCTTCAGGATTCCCAGAAACCTGAAACCCTTCGCCTCCCTATCTTAGGATTTCATGAGTTTCCACATTCCAAAGAATCTATTCCCAACATCAGAAATCAAAGAAGGGTTAAGTCTAAGATATTTCCAAATGAGATACAGTAATAATGTATTGTATTTCTCTTACAATTCAGAACGACAATGGATACATAATTGCTGTTGTTCAGTCGTTCAGTCGTCTCCGACTCTTCGTGACCCCATGGACCAGAGCACGCCAGGCACGCCTATCCTTCACTGCCTCTCGCATAATTACAAGTGTATTATTAGCACTGCTCACAGTTGGTCCACACAAAGTAGGGGGTTAAAATATATACAAATACAGTACATATTTGTATTTGTACCATTTACTTTTACAATTTTTAGAA
Organism: Lacerta agilis; assembly: GCF_009819535.1. Taxonomy (NCBI): domain Eukaryota; kingdom Metazoa; phylum Chordata; class Lepidosauria; order Squamata; family Lacertidae; genus Lacerta; species Lacerta agilis. Next base: position 4,018,909 of record NC_046313.1, on the reverse strand, counting down.
AATCTGTTTCATGTTTGTAATAGAACTGCAGCCTTTTAGTACAATCCTACCTATTCATTGAGCTCAACGGAATTTACATTTGATCCCATTCAAGGAAGGCTGGCAGTTAAAATTAAATGGGCTATGCTGAAATGGCAAAACTTACTGCAAGAATTAGAAATCAGGAAGAAATTACTTTTAACAAAGATGGGGAAATATGTAATTTATTTGAAAATTCATTGTAAGCAATTAAATTCCTTAGCGGGATTAATTTAAAACCCATAGTTAAGATTTTTGACTAAGGAAAAGGAAAGGAGAAAATGAAAAACTGGAGTTGGAGCAGAGATGCAGAAGGAATCCAAGGGGATATTTGTATTATTAATTAATGTGTATATGATGTAAATTTGAAAAACTGAAAATAAAATTTATATATAAAAAAGGAACTTACATTTGAGCAGACACATATAGTTTAGTCATTACTTGCTTAAACATTGCCTGATAATTTTCAACCTAATGGGTCCTTCTTCAGTAGCTTGATTAAAAACACTAATGTTTCAGAAATATGGTGAAGAGTCTCCTTAACTCATTAGGAATGTTGATTCTGTTAAGATTCTAGTTCTCATTAACCCAGTTTAATTATGGTTTTTTTAAAAAAATATTTTGTTGAATATAAGAACAACATATAATCAAATACAAATCAAATTTGCTTTGGAGAGTTGGGAAAACCCCTAAAACATATTTTTTTGGGGGGAGGGGGGAAGTCCCACTGAGGAAGCAGAAATCATTGATGAGACATTTAGGCTGGATCTAGACCATCATTAGGCAAACTAAGGCCCGGTGGCCGGATGTGGCCCAATCGCCTTCTCAATCTGGCCCACGGTCGGTCCAGGAATCAGCGTGTTTTTACATGAGTAGAATGTGTCATTTTATTTAAAATGCATCTCTGGGTTATTTGTGGGGCCTGCCTGATGTTTTTACATGAGTAGAATGTGTCCTTTTATTTAAAATGCATCTCTGGGTTATTTGTGGGGCATAGGAATTTGTTCATTTCCCCCCCTTCATAATATAGTCCAGCCCCCCACAAGGTCTGAGGACAGTGGACCAGCCCCCTGCTGAAAAATTTTGCTAACCCCTGATTCTAGACACAGCAAATAAGTGTTTCAGTTAAATGCATTGCAAACTTTGTATGAGAAATCAGGTTAGCAAAAACGGAACTCCACAGCACCATCTGGTGTCACAGTGTTAGAATGCATAAACAACACATAAGGTAAAGATAAAGGGACACCTGACCATTAGGTCCAGTCGTGTCTGACTCTGGGGTTTCTCGCTCTATAGGCCAAGGGAGCCGGCGTTTGTCCACAGACAGCTTCCGGGTCATGTGGCCAGCATGACAAAGCCGCTTCTGGCGAACCAGAGCAGCGCATGGAAACGCCGTTTACCTTCCCGCCGGAGCGGTCCCTATTTATCTACTTGCACTTTGACGTGCTTTCGAACTGCTAGGTGGGCAGGAGCTGGGACTGAACAACAGGAGCTCACCCTGTCGCAGGGATTCGAACTGCCGACCTTCTGATTGGCAAGCCCTAGCTTCTGTGGTTTAACCCACAGCGCCACCTGGGTCCCTTAAATAACACATACTTTTTCTTTGCCAGTGTAGCTGAGTCCTTAGTACAGTGGCACCTCGGTTTACGAACTTAATCCCTTCCTGAAGTCCGTTCTTAAACTGAATCCGTTCTTAAACCGAGGCACGCTTTCCCTAATGAGACCTCCCGCCGCCGGTGCCCTTCCACCATTTGGCTTCCGTTCGTAGACCGAGGTAAAGTTTACAAACTGGAACACTACTTCCGGTTTTGCGGTGTTCGTAAACCAAATAGTTCGTAAACAGGACTGTTCTTAAACCAAGGTAGCACTGTACTACATTGGATACAACCCCTGGCATCTTCATAGATGGAATGTAACCTGCTGTATGAAAGTCAGTTCTATCCATTGTGCTGCCCACTTTTGAATCAGCCCATGCCCACCTTTGGTATACGCTGAAAAAGGTTTTCACTCCCTGCTTTAAACCACATTTTCGTTTCAGAGTTGGGGGCAGAATCAACCAGACCTGGCTTTCCACTTGGGGAGCTTCAATCCACTAAGCACTTTCCCCTGCTCCATTGTCCGCCCCTTTGGGGAAACAAAGCCCCGTAGGTCTTTGCTCTCAGCCCCGCATTCAGACATGTGCAAGGACAAACACTGTGGGAGGAGGCAAAGTCTTTTGGGGACCTTATCCGAGTACCGCCTGTTTATTTTTACCTCCGAGGCCATTCTCTCTTGCTCTGGCTGGTGGGTCCCTGCCCTTGTTGCCATGGCAATTGAATGCGGGGCAAAGGGCCTTCCCTGGCACAAGGACATGTGGCTATTTCAGGCACATGTGGCCTTTGCCCACTCCACTCCTGTCAGGAAAATGACGTAACACATTTGCAACCAGATCACGCTTCCAAAGGGGCAAAGTCCAGTGCCAGGTATGTCTGAGCTTCCTATGAGGTGCTTTAATGTTTCCCTTCCTGCCAATTCCTCTGCAAATGCTCTCTTCCTTTTTGCCCCATAATCGGCAGGTGCTGTGAAACCTATTTCACACTTGTACAGGCCCAGTCAATAGTGCATTTATCCCAGGCAGGGCTGGTCCTACCGTTAGGCCAAATGAGGCAGTTGCCTCAGGCGGCAGAGACTTGGGGGTGGGTGAGGTGTTGGTGAACAGAGCTTTGTCAGCTACATGGCCTTCCCTCCACCCTCTTATCCTCTCACCATTGCTGAAGTCAGAATCAGTCTAGTTGGCTTCAGTGCTTGGAATTGGGAGTGATGGAACCTTTTCCTTCACCTCAGGCAACAATATGTCTTGGGCTGGCTTTGAACCCAGGTTGCGGCTGAGTAGAGAACACTGAACTAACATACCAAGCCTCTTGGGCTTGCTGATTGCAAGGTCGGCAGTTTGAAAGCAGAGATGAGCGCCACAGGCTAATGTCAAATTCAACTGGAGTCCTTTATCTTTTACCTTACATTTTCTGATACTGTCACTATTTCCATTAGTAGCTGTTGGGTAAGGGACAAAAGAACACAGCTAACTCTGTATGCATTGCAGTGTGCTGGGCAAGAGAGGTGTTTAGAACCAGGGAAGATTTGCCATAAAATGGGGGAGAGGGTACCTTTTTCCACCCAAGGACCACACTGCCTTGTGGCTAAGCTTCCAAGAGCCACATTTCAGCATTGGATAGGGCCATCCCACATACCCTCATACACCCCACAATGGAAACATTGCCCACACCCACCCACCCACATCCACACACAAACAAACACATCTGTTCTCACACATAACACAATCCACTCGTATACACACACTTGTTCTCTCTCTCTTTCTCTCTCCCTCTCTCTCACATACATCCAGACTCTTGCTTTTTTTAAAAAAAGAAATTTTATTGGTTTTCCACAATAAACAACAAATACACAAATACATAATACAAGTACAATTAAAAAACACAACCCATACATTAAAAAAGAAAAAATAAACATTGAAAAGAAAGAAAACATATACATACCTGACACACCAACACTAAACATAATATGCTTATTGATAAATTCTAGTTTCAAATCTTATATGGGGGCTTCCCCCGTTCTCTCGACTGCATTCAATACTAATTTACTTTAGTAACTTCATCATTATATATATCTTACTACATTACAAACATAAACAAAAACATTCCATTTTATATCTTTTAACTTCTAAATGTCAAAATATAACTTCTTAATGCAGAACCATTTCCAATATTTCAAAAGAATTAACAAAATATAACAACTTAATGCACATCTTAACTTCTTATATCCTTAAGCTGTTGCTTAATTCATACCTTATAAAATATTAATCTAACACTGAATTCTAAAAAAAAAATCGGGATATTTCTTCTATTCCAAATCGATTCTTGCTCTCTGACATCGGGGACCGTGGTGGACCTGCCTAATTAAGCATATATATTCTTTCACCCTACCCCCCTTCTTGCCATTTTCTCTCCACCTTCCCTTAACAACCACCAGGCCTCCCCACAGTTTTCCCCAGCACCATAGTCCAGGATGCCGTCTTTCTCTTGATATCCAAACGTCAGAGCATTGTCCCAAAGTTTCTTTACCAAACTCTTCGAAAGAAGTACCGTATATACGTGAGTATAAGCCGACTTTTTCAGCCCATTTTTTGGGCTGAAAAAGCCGCCCTCGGCTTATACTCAGGTGGAGCGGGCGGCTGCAAAGGGACAAGCGGCAAGAAAGGGATCCTTTCTTGCTGCTTGTCTCCCCTGCCCTGCCAATCCCCCATCTGTGCCTGCTCTCTGATCCCTCGTCCTGTGCCTGCTCTGTGCGAGGATCGCCTCCTCCTCCTCCTCCTCCCGTCCCTTCTCCCCGAAGGGGAACAGAGGTAGCGACGGGGGCAGCGGGAGCAGGACAAGTATCGAGCAGGCGCGCGAGCCGGCTCAGCCCCAGAGAGCCTGTTGCTTTTGCCCCCATCCCATCCCAGCTCAGTCCGCCATAGAAACTGCCCACCCTGAAACTACCCACCCCTGAAACCTTCCCAGAATCTGCTCCCTTAATTCCTCCCTGAATATGCCCCCTCCCCCTGAGCCCTCCCTGTAAAGAGACCCTTTCTTTCCAAGCCTTCCCTCTTAACCCCTGCCCATCCCAGCTCTGCCCACTGTAGAAACTGCGCTGAGACTCTATGATCCTGTGCCTGCTCTGCGCAACGCATCAGGGAGGGAAAAGTGGGGAGAAAGTGCTCCTCGATGCTTTTCCTCTCCTATGCCTTGCACAGAGCAGTCACTGCTCTGTGCGAGGATCGCCTCCTCCTCCTCCTCCCGTCCCTTCTCCCCGAAGGGGAACAGAGGTAGCGATGGGGGCAGCGGGAGCAGGAGGAGGACAAGTATCGAGCAGGCGCGCGAGCCGGCTCAGCCCCAGAGAGCCTGTTGCTTTTGCCCCCATCCCATCCCAGCTCAGTCCGCCATAGAAACTGCCCACCCTGAAACTATCAACCCCTGAAACCTTCCCAGAATCTGCTCCCTTAATTCCTCCCTGAATATGCCCCCTCCCCCTGAGCCCTCCCTGTAAAGAGACCCTTTCTTTCCAAGCCTTCCCTCTTAACCCCTTCCCCCATCCCAGCTCTGCCCACCCTAGAAACTACCTACCCTGAAACTTTCCCAGAATATGCCCCCTTGCCCTTGATGCCCTCCCTAAATATGCCCCAACCACCCCTGAAACCTTCCCAGAATCAACCCCCTTCCCCCTTAATCCATTCCAGAATCTCCCCCCTTAATTCCTCCCTGAATATGCCCCCTCCCCCTGAGCCCTCCCTGTAAAGAGACCCTTTCTTTCCAAGCCTTCCCTCTTAACCCCTGCCCATCCCAGCTCTGCCCACCCTAGAAACTGCCCACCCTGAAACTTTCCCAGAATATGCCCCCTTGCCTCTCATGCCCTCCCTAAATATGCCCCACCCACCCTGAAACCTTCCCAGAATCTGCCCCCTTCCCCCTTAATCCATTCCAGAATATTCCCCTTGCCCCCTGAAATGTACCCACAATATGCCCCCTTACCCCCTGAGCCCTCCCTGTAAGAGACCCTTTCTTTCCAAGCCTTTTATTGGTATTTATTTTTATTTTTGAAATTTACCAGTAGCTGCTGCATTTCCCACCCTCGGCTTATACTTAAGTCAATAAGTTTTCCCAGTTTTTTGTGGTCAAATTAGGTGCCTCGGCTTATATTTGCGTCGGCTTATGCTCGCGTATATACGGTAATACACCACCACCAAGCTTCTCCAGTTCAGTCATCAAATCAGATTGTGATTGTAATTCCCAACAATGTTGTTCCAGATTTTCTGGGCTCTCACCCCAAAAAAACCGTTATAATGTCACATTGTCCAGCCCTTGACCTCCCACATCGATCAGGCTTTCCTCCTTCTTGGAGTTGCTTCTTTTCCACTTCAGATGAAATCTCTAGGGATCGCTCTTTAATTTTTCCTTTAAGTTCCTTAACAATATTCTCCAAAACCATTCCAATCTCTAAAATTTCAATAACATTCTGTTCCATCAGTTCTAAATTCAAGAGGGTTCGTCCTAGAATCGTTTCTGGGTCTGGAGGCATTTTTTAAAAGCGAAACCAAAAAAGGCAGAAGTAGGCAGGAAATAACAAACTTCAGTACTTTTCCATCAAGAAATCTCAAATTACAGCCGCCATTTCCCCCTAATCAGAGTGCAAAAAATTCCTCTTTGTAATCCACAGTCTTTAAGGAGAAATACCTCAAAAATCTCAGTCCTCCCTTAACAGGGGTTTCTTCACAAGTTAAGCAAAAAATCCTCAAATACAATTGTATCAGCCACAAGTAGCAACAGCCAGATACTATGTTACTTTTCCTCTTGTTGACAGGGAGAGAAACGGGCTTCCTGTTTTTACGTTTCTCCCCAAAAGCCAAATCATTCAGTTTTAAAGTCCAATTAACTCCGTACTTACAGCTTACGGGGTGCTCATGTACCGGCGGCGGCCGCCGCTTGGTTTCCCCGGCTGGGGCAAACCTCCACAGCCCCGCGCCGTTGCCCATTCACTCGGACGTCCCTTTTACAAGGGACCCCCGAGAATGGGTCAGCGCAATGGGGCCAGCTGGAGAGCCCAAACCGCGGGACACTCTTCCCGCGGCTTGCCGGAGCCCGCAGCGCGGATGCGGAGCTCCTAGCCCCCAGGGAAACCGGGGTCGTCTCGCTGCCGATACAACCTCCGACCGCCGGCAATGGCGCTCTCGCCGGAAGTTACATCCAGACTCTTGCATGAAGCAAATCACTTTTCAAGAGAATGTCATACAAATAGACAGGCAAGAAAGGGAGGTACATTCCCAGGCTGAAGAAATAAGTGACTCAACCCAGTTTGGGAAACATCACAGACTTGGGAGAAACTTGGGATGCAGGAAGGTCACAGAATAGGAATGGGACAGCAGCCTACAGAAAACCTTCCAAAATATAAAGGGATGCCATGGGCCTAGAAACAAAGCTGAAATACTACAAAGACAGGGAAGGATTAGTAAGTAGGTAGTTGGGAGCAGCTCTACTGGAGCAGCAGTAACATAGGTTTCTAAAGTAATGGCACCTGCTCAGTGTACAAGGTGTCAGAATATTTGCCAGTATGAATATGACCATCTGGTCACAGTGGAAACAGACCACTAGAGAGCATTATTGCGAAACCTCTTGCCTCACTACCACAAAGACTTCAACACGTGATCTTGAAACTGCCAAGAGGCAAGCTACAAGTCAAGATTCAATAAGCAAGGTTCAGAAACAACAGGTTTCTGAAAAGATATTTTGGAGTTCAAGGCCTCATCTGAATCAAGGATAGGGAGCCTGTGGTCCTTCAGGTGTTGTTGGGCTACATCTTCCACCCCTCTGATCACTGCCCCTACCAACTGAGGCTGATGGGAGCTGGAGTTTGTTACAGCACCCCAGCTACCCTAGGTCCTGCACTGTGGGGACGGGTAAGCCACCAGGTAAAAAATATTTTATTTTTTTACAAGGCTGTCTTCCACCAATCAACCTAAATCCCCTTGTATCTCCTTAATAGTTCAGGGTAGTATAAAAAGGTAAAAAAAAAAAGGTAAAGGACCCCTGGATGGTTAGGTCCAGTTGAATTTGACAATGGGGTGTGACGCTCATCTCCTCTTTCAGGCCGAGGGATGAGCAGCTACTGTACGTAGAATAGTCTGCAATTGCTTCCATCCGTACTGATTTATTTTAGTCATAAATAAATTAAACTTTTTCTTATCTAACAAAGTGGTGCCTCTCCCATGCTCCACTTCCTCGCAGCTCATGTAATAATGTGTTTAAGAGCACAAGCTATGCACCCTTAATGATATTAATATCCAAATTTTCCACTGCCAGTATTTTGAGGTGGCTTACAAAACCAGAATGAAACTATCAATTGTAAAATTAACAACCATTCCAAACGTATAATCCAAATAATTTATAGGAGTAATCAGATAGTGATAAGAAAATATCATTGGCTAAATGCTTGGGAAAATAAAACAATGTAGGTCTGGAACCAAAAAGAAGAGTGGGCACCAGTTATTTCTAGGGAGAATATACCAGAAACAGGGTGCCACTGCCACCACAGAAAAATCATTTTTCCTAGTCATCACCTGCCTAGCTTATGAAAGTGGGGACACTTTGATTACAACCTCAGATGAGAGTATCATCATCTATGAATCTCCTAAAAATGCACATGAGTTTGGATAGCACTCACACAGAGGATATGCATTTTTATTGGCTGTTCCAGAGTTGCTCTGTATTTCCCTTCCCCTTGAGTCTTAATCTAAGGTTGTCAGCATTTCACTGGTCCTGGTCCTATGCCTTAATAGCAGCCTAAATGCAAATATTTCGCAGGGAAATATTTCCCCAAGGCATGTTAGAAACTGTACCTTATCGTCTGTGTGCCATGCTGCTGTGAAGGGCACAGGATCAGGGCCAGTTAAAAAAAGAGGGACCCTTGTCTGAACCTGAGAATATTTTTTCCAGAAGCATTGCAATAGGCTACTTAAAAAAAAAGTTTGCTTTTGGTGGCTAGAGTTCCACTCGGAGTATTCATATTTCAGGGTGTCACCCCCCTCCCCAATTTTCCCTTGCCATATTTTGAAAACAGGACCCATTTTTAGCTCTTAGTGATGGGGCAGGCTCCAAAAAGTGTGTATATACATCTATATCTATGTATCCATCCTTTGGGATAGGGCTCTGAAGCACCCATCTATTAATTACAGACCCTCCAAGTGTCCCCGTTTTCCAGGGACAGTTCCGGATTTACTGCCCTGGCTTCTGATTTGACCCCGGAATGACCCATTTTTCCTTAGGATGTCCCTATTTTCATTGGAGAAATGTTGGAGGGTATGGAGTTATGCGCCCCCCTCCCAATCCAAGGAGATAAGTAACTATACAACCTTTAGAAGACATCTGAAGGTAGCCCTGTATAGGGAAGTTTTTAAATGTTATGTTTTTATATGTGTTGGAAGCAGAGTAGCTGGGGCGACCCAGTCAGATGGGCAGGGGATATTACCACTACTACTGCTACTACTACTACTACAGTGGAATAGGACATCCCTATTTTCATCAGAAAAATGTTGGAGGATACGTATTTATTACCATTTCATATTTTGCCAATAAAAGCTGAATAAATGAATAAGTATTACCATTTTATATCCTGCTATTCAGGATCTAAAAATCCTACCCAAGTGACTTGCAACTACAGTGGTGCCCCACTAGACGAAAATAATTCGTCCTGCGAAAATTTTCGTCTAGCGGGTTTTTCGTCTAGCGAAGCGGCAATGCAAGTCGCGTTTTCGCTAGACGGGAAAAAAAAGACGAAAAATTTTCGTCTTGCGAGGCAGCCCCATAGACTTTTTCGTCTTGCGGGGCTGCATTCCGCTAGACGAATGCCTTCGTCTAGCAAGTTTTTCGTCTAGCGAGGCATTCGTCTAGCGGGGCACCACTGTACACATTTGAAAAAACACATTGAACAATACTATCAGATTAAAACACATTGGGGCAGTTGAGGCTAGATCGCCCTGAGGAGAGGCCCACTAGAGCAGACCTTGAGGGTGGTCTTTGCCTGCCTGCCTCATGCTCTTTGCCTGCCTCATGCCTCATGCGCCATTTGAACAGGGATGCTGCATTCCTGGGCTTGGATCCAAGATATTATGGCGAGATTGTAGAGGGTCATCGAGGCCCCCTGACCACTCGCATGTCCTGCTCTCCCATGGATGTTCTCATGATTTTGTTTGCCAAGAATAAACCTAACAAGTCAAAGGTGACTGTAAGGCTCTGGAAACCAGAGCAAAGGTAAAGGCCCAGCCAGGGCCGGGCCACTCCTTCAGATAAGTAATTGTTTGGGTAGGTGGTATTGATGAAAGGGAAGGTCAACGTGGTCATTTGACAGATGGAAAATTTGCTCCAGGTTGTGCTTTCGAGGGGGTTATTTGAATAGGCCTGGTGTTAGGACAAGGCAATCTCTTGGGCTGTTGGCAGAGCCCCAGCCACCCTGATGTCTTTTGCTGAGTCCTCTCCCATCTGCAGGTGGGCAAATGTGAAGCCCAGACTCCTGCCAAAGGTAGGCAAGGAGGTGCAGGTAAAGCAGCCATGTCCGCAGCTACCTTTTGTTACGCAAGTGTGCAAAGGTAATCCCGTGTTCTTCACTGAGTTGCAACCTGGCCACCCTATGCACGAGCTCATAAACCAACGGTGCAACCTGGAGGGGGAAACACCAGCGACAACTAGGAGCACCTGAGGCAGGCGTATGAGTTTATTCTTTTATTTTGACAATTTATATGCTGCTTAATTACCGTCTCTAAGCGGTATACAGAAACTCGGTACAATTAAAACAAGTTAAAACTATAAAATCAGAATGGTGATGGTGATAGGGAAAAGAGCAGCGAAACAGCAGAGCAAGTGCCTTCAATGAGTCTTGGAAAGAAGGTTTGGGCCAGGAGCGGAATTTCTGCTTTTTCTGGGTTGTATTCAGTGCTGCGCATGTGGGGCCACGCTGACATGGTGGTACTTCTGCTTCTCCTCTTCTCCCTGAACAGGCTCAAAGTCTGCTTTGGAGGGTTTGACAACCCCCTAGAGCAGATTTTGAGGGTACATGGGGAGCTGCAGGTGAGTGGAACGTTCTGTTGTGCAAGCAGACATCTGCTACACTAGCAAAACAGTCCTGGATGTGACCTGTGAAGACTGCTGGCTGCTTTGTTGTTGTTGTTTGTTGTTGTTTCACAGATTGAATTTGCTGTGAGATTGCCATTACCAAGAAGTTTTCAGTCACTTCTTAGTACTTTGGCTGTGTGCGGTAGGGGGAGGCCTGTTCAGAACTCTGAAGCCTTCACTTGAGTTAGTTGCCATAGATACAGAGTGCAGTGTGACTAAGGTGGATTTTCCCAGCAGCCCCTGTAAATGAAGGTGGTTGATGCATGTCATTTGGCCAGGTGCTAATCCACTTATTCTAGATTTGTTGCTGAGCCAGTTCAGTTGTCTGAAAGTGCCTGTCCATTACTGAACTGCCCAATTTGTCCTGGTCACGCATTCTCTCTCTGGCAAACCCTGATGGAAACCCTATCAAGAAAGGACAGAGGGATCCACAGCACCATTTCTTCCTCTTGTATCATGTTCATGTCTGATTGTGCATACCACCCCGAAAGAATACAGACTGTTTTCTCTTCACGGGGCAGGCTTGCGTGGTGTCTTTACAAGGGAGGTGGTCGCTGTAAGGAAAAAAGAAGTGGGTGCCTCCTCCCCACTCTCCCCTTCCTTTAATCTTTCTTCTGTCACTTTAAGAAGAGTAAAGCATATCAGAAACAAGGGGGATTAAAGGCTTAGTGACTCCAGGCTTTCCATTCCCTGGGCTGGTAGGTTAGTATGTCAGTGAGTTACTGTGACACATGTGCTCTATTTCTTCAGGCCCACTACTCTGATCACAGATCTGCCCCACCATAAACAGCTAAACTCTGACCCCTGCTGCAATCCATGTTTTTTCCCCCACCCACCATCTCATCTGTTCATCCCACCAGTCTCCTTCCTATTTTGGCAATGTACCCTACTACTACAACAGAGCTAATCATGTTCTCTGTGATTTCCCTAGAGTTCAGCCCCATGTGATTTGGCTGGAAGGATGAACTAACCCAAAAGCACTAATGACAGATTCCTCACATTCTCTGGTATGCTGGAACAATGCACCCAAGTAGTTGGATCACAGATCACCTGGCTCCAGTTCTTTGTGGGCGGCTGCTTGCTCAAGAGACCTCTGGCATCTGCTCCCTGACTAGACACCCTTTTCCTCAGTGGGAGTGTGCCATTCAAGTCATGGCTGCAGTCCTTAATCCTCCTTAAGCACTGGCCATGTGAGTAATGATAGACCAGCCAGAAGAGCTGTATAAAAAGGCAGGATAGAAATGTATTTTAAACATATAGAAAATGAATTGCTGAAATGCTTGACTTGTTAGGGCCTTGCAGCCTTCCAAGGACTCTGGGTCATTGCTTGACCATGCTGTGTGCTGGTGCTGAACATGACGTGATAGTGTTTCTCAGATTTATTGAATTTGGAGCATTCTTCTTAATGTACTGACATGACACGTACAGTATAGACCCAGTCCAACATCAATAATCTGGAAAGTCTCATGTGAAGGTATGCACTACCCATATCTATCTTCTAAAACCATTCATAGGAAGCTATCATTTGAAAATGCCTATTTCAGTGAATGGATTATGAATTTATGACGACGACACCACCACCACCACCACCACCACCACCATCACATATTACTTAAACCAGACTGGGTTGCCCCAGCCACAATGGGTGGCTTCCAACATAGGGTTACCATATTTTGAAGAGCAAAAAAGAGGACACATTTGCCGGGACACATTTGTAGGTGGGCTGGGTGGGAGGTAGGAGGAGGGAGGGGGGGGAAATAGTAGAAATTATAACACTGAAAAGGAGGAATATGGACTATGGCAACCCTATCCAACATAATAAAAACACAGCAAAACATGAAACATTAACAACTTCCTGATACTGTACTGGGCTTCAGATGTCTTCAGAAAGTTGTGTAGTTGTTTATCTGCTTAACATTTGATACGTTCTTTCCCACTGAACAGTTCTCTTACAATTAGTGGAGGCTAGTCCCAGCCACAGCTGGCCTTGTGCATGTGGCTTCTCAAAATTGAGCACCTCTACCACTTACTGAGAGGGTGAGGTGGAAGGCGTGGGGACCAATGTGGTACGGGTGCACCAGTAAGAGCATTAGATTGTCTCTGCTACTGCCCACACAGCGCTGAGGTTCCCACACCTTGCTCCTCTCAGTAAGCAGCAGCAATGCTCAGTGTTGGGATGCCAGGCAAACAATGCCATCCTGCCTGTGCTACCCCACTGGCCCCTGCTGGCTAGTCCATTAGGGCAAATGGGGCACTGTCTTTATTCCTCCAAGCCCACCTGCATTTTTACTTAACAACCAGTTCAGAAGGTGCTCCTGGCTGTCAGCTTCCTCCCTCAGTCTCGGTGTTGTCCTTGTAGAACACAGCAGGAAGGAGGATGAGAAGAAAATTAGAATTAGTTGACTCTGCCTGTCATTGGTTCTGACCTGACATACTGTTGGCCTCCCTGCCTTCTGCCCTACCAGTTCCAATGGGCATCAGCCACCACTTCTTACAATTGCTATATGAAGTAACCCAGTTGGACCAGGAGACCTAGCCTATAGTATACTTGGTTTTAATGTAACTCTAGCTCTATCTGGTCATTCAGTTTATTCATGGGATTCTAAATCCTGTCTAGCCCCACCTCCTCCATTCACCATGAGTCACTGTTCCCAGGCACATATGCCCCATTAGTCAAAATCAGACTTCTGCCGCAGGGAGCCTCCTGGACTCATGGACTTTCTCCACACCATTTAGAACACAGGGTTCCAAACCACACAAGGAGCCTCCATGAGTACACAAGTCCATGAGTACACAAGTCTTTTGACTTATGGAAAGCAGCATGCAAGGGCATCCATAGGGGGTCAGTTGCTTCCATAATTGCCAAATTCCCAGTTCTCATTTTAAAAAAAAAGCTTGTAACATTTGTAGAACCTCAGATGCACCTTAAAATGTACATGCACTATTCTCACTTTTTCTGAGAAACTAGCCTGTTCCCTACTTTTAGTGTTTTATTTTGCCTTCCCCACAGAAGGGGGACAGTGGCACAACTGAGGAGCACCACTCTCCTCATGGGATTTAGAATCATTATGTAAACTCAATGCCCAAATAGAGCCCCTATGTGCAGACCTCTCCATCCTGGTGTTGAAGAACCATAGAGAGTTCCAAGGGGGCAACTTGCTCCAGGAAAACTTGACAACAAACTGAGCAGTTTTAGGCCTTGACTACTGGACCACCTCTCCCAAGCGCTGCCCACTTGCAGAGAAAGCTTTATTAACTACAAAACCCCAAATCTGGGATCCCATTGAAACTAGTGTTAAAGTTTGGCAAAGTTCTGCAGTGAAAACCCTATGTTTTGCAGCACCCCACAAACAGAGTAACTGATACATTAAATGGGGGTTCGTAATTAACATCCAAAACCCAACGTTGTCCAATTCACTCGAAATTGGTTCCAAAGTCTGGAAAAAGTTTTGCAGTCAAAACCATGCATTTTGCAGTGCCCCACAGATTAGTTTCCAGCACACCAGGAAGAAGAGTCAAGACATCCAAATGTGGATAACTAGGTTATATTTATTAAATATAACAACTTGAGGATCTGTAAAACAAATGAACTAGTCAGATTGAACCAATGTAACCAAATCAAATTAAGTTTGGGCAGCTGTTCATTAATAGATGGGGGTAATTTCTACCCCCATCACCTGGGCAAGTTAACAGCCACACACTGTGTGCACATAGCAAGGTTTCCTGTGATTCCTCCTTCCCCGCTGCATTAACCTTGGGTATAAAAGCCCAACAGGCACAGCATGGCCCCGTTGGCTAATGTTCACCCCAATGGGCACCCCCAACACCCACAAGCCATACCTGACAACAGTGACTAAGGGATGCCCACAACCCAACATTGCCTCAGATTCTTTCTAAAATTTTCTCACCTGCCCAGACTACATGCCACAGGAAGTGAACAGCTTTAGCTTGTTCACCTCCACCCACAAGCACACAAAAGCTTAAACAGAGCTCCTTGCAGAGCTTCAAGAAACATGTTGCAACGCAACTCAGAATTACTACTACTACAGTGGTACCTCTGGTTACATACTTACTTCGTTCCAGAGATCCGTTCTTAACCTGAAACTGTTCTTAACCCGAAGCACCACTTTAGCTAATGGGGCCTCCTGCTGCCGCTGCACCGCCAGAGCACGATTTCTGTTCTTATCCTGAAGCAAAGTTCTTAACCTGAAGCGTTATTTCTAGGTTAGCGGAGTATGTAACCTGAAGCATATGTAACCTGAGGCACCACTGTACTACTACTACAACTACTACTACTACTACTACTAATTTCATTATTTATACCCCACCCATCTGGCTGGGTTTCCCTAGCCACTCCGGGGGGATTACAGTATATATATAAAAACATAGTAAAACATCAAATTTTAAAAACTTCCCAATAGAGGACTACATTCAGATGTCTTCTAAAAGTTATCTAGTTTTTACCTCCTTGACATCTGAAGGGAGGGCGTTCCATAGGGATGCATGCCATCAGGTGCATACAACTGTGGGGCACAGAACCTATCCATAATACTAAACCTATCTCTAAGCCTAACTATAACCCTAACCCTAACAATAACCCCTAACTCTAACTCTAAGACTAACCCTAACTGCAACCCGAACTCTAACTCCAACCCTAACCCTAATCCTAATTTTCCCTAACACTAACGTCAGCACTAACCCTATCTCCAACCCTAACCCTAACCCTATCTCCACTCCTAACCCTAGCCCTAGTCCTGACAAAAACGTAACCGTAACCCTAACATTCACCCTAAACCAATGCTAACCTAAACCCTAAACCTAACCCCAACCACAAGCCCACCCCTAACTCTAACCCTATCCCTAACCCTAGCAATAACCATATATCTAACCCTAACCCCAAACCTAACCATAACTACAACTCTATCCATAACCGTAACTCTAATTCCAGCTCCAACCCTAACCCTAGCCCTAGCGATAACCCTAAGCGTAACCCTTACCCTAACACTTAACATATCTTGAACTCTAACCCTAACCCTAGCCCCAACCCCTACCATAACCCTATCGCCAATCCTAACCCTCACCCTCACCCCAACCCTATGCAACCCTAACCCTAACCCCAACTGTAACCATAACTCCAACCCTAACACTAACCCTATCTCCACCAAAACCCTAACCCTATCAATAACTCTAAACCTAACATTAAACCTAAGCCAAACCCTAACCCTAACCATAACTCTATATCTAACCCTAACCCTATCTCCAACCCTAACTCCAACTGCAACCCTAACCCTAGCAGCTACTAGCCCAAACCTTTGCCATTGGTTTTCACGTTTCTGATGGTTTTACCTCATTTTTTGTGATTTTGCTTTGTTTTGCATTTTCTGCTGAATTTCCTTCTTTTGGGGCGGTTTTGCTTCTTTTGTGCCTCGTTTGGAACTGCTTCATTTCTGGTGGTTTTCTTCACTTTTGCACTTCTGGTGGTATTGCTTCATTTATATGAAAGCAAGCAAATCCACCCAAAGGGAAACAAACTACTGTACCAGAAATGCAAAAATTCACCACAAACTAACCACAAAGGAATACACAAGAAACAAGAAACCATTGAAAACTAAAACACTATATGTTGCTTGGTTTTTTCATTTCTGGTGATTTTCTTTTCCATGAGTTGCATATTTTTGGCTTTCGGGTAGTGTCAGGCATCAGGGAATCCGATCCCCCCATGGTAGGTTGCCAGGAATAGATAGACAAGGAAGGATCTTACCAGTGTCTTTTATTCAATATTCACAGAGAGAGGCATAGGAATGCAGCCTATTGGAGTAATGGCATTGCTTCAAATAATCTCTACCCCCCTTCTCTCCTCAATCATCCACTGCACCACCCCCCTTACGGTGGCCACTTAGGGCCATTTGTCTCCAAGCCCTTTGCTTTCCTACTTTCAATTATCGTCGGGTTCTGGGAGAAGGGAGGGGGTCTGGAATGCTTTCTAGTGATAACGTGTCAGCCAGCTGCTCCAGCTCTACCTTCCTCTCCTCTTCTCCCATTATTTCCCAACTTTTCCCTTCAACTACCTCTGAGCTGTGACCTCCCTCAAACCACTGTTGCAAATCTATACTGTCTTCCTCTTCTCTGGAAGGCTCAGGCTTGGGTGGAGGTCTCATCTGTCCAGTCCCTGACAGGTAGTTTTGTTTCTTTTCAAAGGGGTTTTGCTTCATATCAGTTTTTGTCTGGGGTAATACTACTGTCCATGAATTCTTGTTCCTCAGCAGTTAAGGTTAGCATGGTCAGTCCTACTAGGAATTTTCTGATTTCCTGCTCAGGTGGGTTGTGGGAAGTGTACAGACTGGAGTAAAATTGTGTCTCTTTGCAACTGTACATATAAATCATGCAAATTGTATGTAAATTATCCTCTTTCGTCCTCTTCTTTGGCAATGTATAACTGGTCACCCTAAGAGGAAGACTGCAGTTATAACTGGGAGTCAAGAGGTTGGAATTGAAGGGTGGGTGGGGGGCAGTGATGGCAACTCTGCATTCAAAAGAGCTGAAAGTACACATTGCACGTGAAGACAAGCCTGTCAGGGTGGACTGTCAGGATTTGTACTCATCTCTAATGGGCCAGAGCAAGGATCACATTGTGATCCCCTCATGAACGGCAAGGCCTGAGCAGTGGACTGTGCACAAAGTGTCCTGGCTGATGAAAGCTGCCCTTTGCTCTCTGAGCTGTACTCTGCCAAGCAGTAGACCCATGGCCCTGGGAGAGGGGATCAGGTCTGGCTCGAGGGTTGATAAGATGCCTCTGTGCTGCCATGTAACACTGGACTTTGAGCTGTGTTCTGTGCATGGGCAGCGGAGGGACTCTAAAATGCACAGCAGTGCAACAAAGTGGCACTTGCACATCTTGTTTTGGGTAAGGCAGTGAGCCTCAACTTTTTCTCCAAGTTGTTCAATAGCCAATTTGTAGGAGGTCTTCAAAAGGCAACTACTATAGAAGTGATTGGTTATATTAATACTAGTGGTTTAAACCCGTTAAAATAACGGGCGCTAGAACATTTCTGACACAAAACCCAAGGTCCTGAAGTGCAGGGAGCAGGGCAAACCATGCGCTCCCTACACGGCGTTAAGATTCCTGAGGGAGAAATGACGGCGTGTTTCCTTTTATTGTTCCTGTCTTAAACATACTTACTGCACGAAGCATGGCTTGCTGCCTCCTCCCCTCACTTTCCGCGCGCGTGATGCTCTCCACATGCCTGTCACTCGCCCAGAAATAACACGCTGCTGCAGACACCCACGGCCAACGCTGAGCTCAAGCTCAGCAGAACCCCGCCTTAATCCCGCCCCTCCGGTCTGGGCTGCCTGGCGGGCTAGGCCTGCGCTTGCTGCTGAGGGAATGGAGTTAAGGGCTGGGAGCAGCCATGATGGTAGGTTCCTGCGGAGCTCCCGCCGCCGTCGTGGTGAGGTCTTCTGGCCAGGGGAAGGGGCGGCCGAGGGAGAGCGGCGACAGGAGGGGGCTTTTTTCCCTGGAGTGGTGTGGGGCTGGGGGACGGTAGAACAGGTTTCCTTCCGGATGTGTGGGGCTCCCAGCCCCTTTCGGGGTGTGGGGCGGTGGGTGGGGAAGCGAGGGGGGTGAGGCGGCGGCGGAGGTGGCGGCATCATCTCCCGGGAGGCTTCGCCCCCCGCCCCGGTTCTCCTCCTCCTTCTGCCCAGCGGCGAGAGTGGCAGCGTGACCTCCCTTCTCGGCCTCCCTTCAGCCTCTGGAACGCCAGCGTTCCATTTCAACCGCCGCTTCAACTGCTGCCACTGCTCCCGGCCCGATCTCTGCTCCAATCCCTGTGTCCGTGGGGCACATGCTCAGTAGCGCAAACCCAGAGACACAGGGACTGGATGCAGAGACACTTGCGTTTTATATATATAGAAGATAGTGCTGCTACACACAGAGCTGAGGATTGCTTTACACATTATGTTAAATTATATTACCTAAGGTTTTTCCCCAAGCGTGCATCTAAAAATGTGCGAGTTAGACATTAACGTATTTGGAAATGCATATCTCATACAGATATGCCAATCAAATAGCTAGAATTGGCAGCAACTCCATATCAACTGTACACTTGATGACAAACTAATTTTTGTTTCCCCACAGATTCATTTAATGTTCTCAAGATTAGTTTAACGTTGAAAAGCATCCTATGCTTAAGTTAGCTAAAGTAGGGAGGCAGTTTTTAGCAAGAGGTTTAATTTTAAGAAAGAGTGTCATCAAAACACTTTGGGAACCATAGGAATTGGGTCTTTCTCCCCCCTGCCCCCCCATCCATGGTGCTCTTCTACTCCTGATCACAGCCTCCCAAGGCTCCCTTTTGGTTTTTTGGTTTTAAAGTTGGGAGAACGTTTTATACAACTATCTATAATGCCTTTGGTCTGGCACTCAGTTGAACATTTTGTACCAGCCTGTAAGATAACAGTTGATCTGTCCGATCTTGGACCTAGTTCCAAAACAAGATGTCCATAGCAGGTTTCCCCTTCTGGTACTGCTCACCCTGATGAAACCCACCCCTGTGGCTTACAGGGCTACTTGCCTGCCCAGGGGGTTGGCACTGAGCGCAGCTCTGGGTCCAACCACCAGAAATCACCAGCACTGCCATCTTAATTGCTCTGGCCCCACCTGTGAGATATACGAATCCGGAGTGGGCCCTAGTACCGCTGGCTGTTGCAGCAGGCAGGCAGGGTGCTTTATAATAGTTGTGGTTGGTAACTAGAGATGGGAGAGCAATGCAGTTCAGTTTCCATTTCAATATGAACCCACCTGTGGTGTTCACACAGGGCCCCGAGTCATTTCACAGACTATTGATCCCTGTGCCACCACTATATATCTTTTTAATTTCTTAATTCTGCTGTCAACTTTACTATCTCTGCATAGTCCATTAACTTTAAAATTCATTCTTCTTTCATTGAGACTTCTTCTTTCAATTTCTGCACATACAGGATTATGGCTGTGGTAGTAGCATACATAAACAACTTACTTAACCATCTCTTTTGGAACCTCTGCCCCTAAAATCATCAGAAGAAATTCTGCAGACCTTTTGGGAATAGCTATTTTAAACATCTTTTTAAATTCATTATATCATTTCCCAGAAGCCTATCGCCTTTCTAAAAGTCCACCACATATGAAAAAGGACCCTTCTGTGTTTTTTTTATGTTTTCAATATTTGTTTCACACTTTATACATTTTGGCTAATTTATTTGGTGTTAAATACCATATATATTTCATTTTCTTGTCATTTTCCTTTATCGCCTAGCAATCAGTAAATTTCATATCTGTTTTCCATAATGTTTCCCATGCTGCCATCTCAATATTGTGCCCCACATCTTTTGCCCATTGTATCATTTGACCAACTCATATTTCATCTTCAATTCCATTTCCCATTTCATGTTGCTACAACACTGATGAATTTTGTGACTGCTTTAAAAGAATTGCAAACTGATGCAGAAATGTGGAGAGCTGAAATTAATATCGGACAAATGAGAAAATGAGATAAACAAAAAGTGGCGTATTTGTCCATCCTCAGCAACAGCCCTGAACTCGTTGGTACCAGCATCTGCATTATGCTAGCCCTCACATAGAAGGACTCACTAGAAGGACAGATCCTGAAGTTGAGGCTCCAGTACTTTGGCCACCTCATGAGAAGAGAAGAATCCCTAGAAAAGACCCTGATGCTGGGAAAGATGGAGGGCACAAGGAGAAGGGGACGACAGAGGATGAGATGGTTGGACAGTGTTCTTGAAGCTACTAACATGAGTCTGACCAAACTGCGGGAGGCAGTGGAGGATAGGCGTGCCTGGCGTGCTCTGGTCCATGGGGTCACGAAGAGTCGGACACGACTGAACGATTGAACAACAACAACAAAGCCCTCACAGGCAGACATCAGAAGTGGGTCGGGCATAAGTTAGCGGTGGCAGCAAGCTGAGGTGCAGACACCCCTGGGACCCTGCTCAGTGGTGTGTCATTGACAAGCAGTGTCCCATTCCCCACTGACTGTTGCTGTGCCTAGGAAGGGGCTGGCGGCCGGCTGCTCATAGCAACAGGAGGAGAAAAATTGGGGGCATAGCAGCAGAAGCTCCTCTTTCCAGTAGTATCAGTGGCAGCCCAGTGACATCTGTGGCCTGCCCCATGACGCCTCAGCTCTTGCCCTATGCTGCATACTGGTGCCACATCTGCCCAGTGAAGAAGTCATTGTTTGCACTGGATTCCATTGCTCTCAAATGCATCACACTTGCAACTGATTGGTGGTGCTTGTAATCCTTTGAAGTGTACTTAAGTGGAATGAATCCACAGAAAAAGCATTTCATGCAATATGAACTGGCCCTCTTGGCAGCTAGTTTGCAGGCTTTAAAAGGGTGCAATGAGGAAACTTTTGAGATTTTACTATTAGATACATATTGTGGACTGTGTTAAATTGGCAGTTACGTTTCAGGTCTTGGATACTGTCAACTCTGAAACTTCTGTGAGCTATTTCAGTTTCTCATATTGAAAGGAAGATGGCTTATACATTTCTATCAAAGGCAAATCAAAGTGCAAATAATTTGGCTTCTTTCTCTGTCCACATCAACATATCCAAGTGGAAGAAGACAAAACTGAGGCAAAGATGAAAAGTATCCTGTTGAGCCCTTAGCAGGACTGGAGCTGAGCTGCCTCCTCTCTCTTGTCTCCGCATTCTTTACCACAGGATGGGTCAAGCAAAAACAGGATGATTCCAAAGGGCTGTTTCATGTGTTATGGTGCAACAAACCAGGTGTGTTACTAGGTTCCCCACTGGCATCTGGCTGGCCACTGTGAGAACAGGATGCTGACAAGGTGGACCACTGGCCTGATCCAGCAGGCCCTTCTTATGTTCTTGCATTAGGTTCACTGGTTTGCTTCAGCATAGCACATGAAAGCTGTCTAACGAGTATGCTAGAATGGCATGTCAATTTTTAAATATCTGTTGCATGCACACTTCACATTTTTAAGCATAAACTTACATAAAAAAAGAAATGTGTGTGAAGTAACTTCCATAAAGTAGAGATGGAAAATGTACAGCTGAAACTCGAAAAATTAGAATATCGTGGAAAAGTCCATTTATGTAAGCAATTGTCTTCATTAGCTACTGGAGTTTAATATATGAGATAGACTCATGACATGCAAAGCGAGGTATGTCAAGCCTTTGCTTGTTATAATCGTGATGATTATGGCGTGCAGCTGATGAAAACCCCAAAGTTGAGATTGTTAATTTGGGGTTCTCATCAGCTGTACGCCATAATCATCACAATTATAACAAACAAAGGCTTGATATATCTCGCTTTGCATGTCATGAGTCTATCTCTTGTATTAGTTTCATCTTTTAAGTTGAATTACTGAAAGAAATGAACCTTTCCATGATATTCTAATTTTTTGAGTTTCACCTGTATATTGTTTCAAAGTTCAAGGCAGTTTCAATAATAGGGATTGCTATACAGTGGTACCTCGGGTTAAGAACTTAATTCGTTCTGGAGGTTCGTTCTTAACCTGAAGCACCACTTTAGCTAATGGGGCCTCCTGCTGCCACTGTGCCACTACCGTGCAATTTCTGTTTTTATCCTGAAGCAAAGTTCTTAACCCAAGATACTATTTCTAGGTTAGTGGAGTCTGTAACCTGAAGTGTCTGTAACCTGAAGCGTCTGTAACCCGAGGTACCACTGTATATGGAATGTATACTTGTTAGACTTTTGTCTACAGTAAGCAGGTTTAGAATACATTTGTATTGTTTTGAAAACCTGCCACACTCCTTTGACTAGAGATGACAGTGCGGGTGTATTGTTTTGTTTTTGGATTTTTGGCTCTATTTATTTGTGCTTTTATACTGTATTTTTATCTTGTGATCTGTGGATGAAGGGTGGTATATATTTAATAAATAAGGGGGGGAATATCTGTGTGATACTGTATGCTGCCAGGTGCAGCAGAGCCTCTATCTAATCCCTTCCAATGCTTTTAAATACTACATGTCTCTACTCTTAGTCTCCTGCAGGAACTTTTAACGTGGGCTCTTGTTTATGCCCCCAAACACCACAGAAAAATTGTAACTGATAGTCGCAGGCCAACTCGCTAGCGTATCTTGCAAATGCCATTAGCTTCAGCATGAAGCCCCAGTAGAACACCCTGCTGCATGCAATGGTTCTTTTGCAATGTGATGAAAGACAGAGAATTTGATGATCTGGACTCAGAGACCTCAGTGCAGGTGTGTAACATGGCCTGGAATAATGGGTTGGTGCTCCGTACTAACACAGGGTTGTTGGGAACAGACAAGCACCAAAGAGCAGAGAAAGAAATGAGAGCTGCACTGTACCTTCACTGTCAGAGGCAGTATGCCTTTGAATACCCGCTGTGAGGAATCACAGGTGAGGAGAGTGCTGTTGCCCTCAGGCCCTGCCTCCTTTTGGGCTTCCCATAGGCATCTGGATAAGGACTTGATTGCCTTTTGGCTGGATCCAGCAGCACTTTTCTTACTTTCTTAGCTGGGGTGGGGGCTTCTGGTAGAATGACATTAAAACCTTAAGGTGGTTAGTACATCTGCTGCTAAGAGTTTTTTGTTTTGTTTTTTGTTTTTTTGCTCAGCAGCAAAGATTCCCAAATTCAATCTCTGTTGTCTTCTTGTAAGGCTAGAAGAAATCTCTCTTTCCCCTTTCTTCCTCTCCATATATATATTTAATGGGTGTGTTTTGAACACTGTATTGCACTTCATTTATATGTTTGATGCACATCAAAGAAAAGTTAATTAATAAATTTATTTTTTTAAAAAACCCATATCTGGACAGTTTTGTGGATGAAAAACATTTCTCAAACCATGCTGGATGCTTTTTTAAAAAACACATCATTTTTATTGATGTAATTCAAAAATAAAATAATATAGATAGATACATTAACATAAGTGCAACATCCATGCACAAATAAAAAAGGTATTAATGGTATCAAGGGCACCTTTGGCATCAGTGTCACTGATTGAATGTGTGGCTCTGACTCTTTAGTATCCCCATTTTTCTGCGCACTCATTGCAGGCTTTTCCCCAGTAAACACTTTCTAGTCCAGCCAGAGACACAGGCGGGAACACAATGAAAGTGAGAGCCACAACCATGAGAATCCTTAAACTACCCAAAGCCAAGAACCCCAAATTCTATCCCATTTTATCTAACTGGTCAGGTCTGAAGGGGTTTCTGTGGTTAATTCTCTCCAATCGCATTCTGGAATCCTGAATGAATCAATAGCATATATTAAAAATGAACTGAATGGATTGAGACAAGCATGCTTGCATGCATGTCCTTTATCTGCGGACTACCTACATTCCTGGGGGGTGTTATGCTGGCTTTCCCCCAGCTGGCATTTGGACTAATCCCACAGGGCCATAGATAGGGGTTGGGGAAGAGGTACAAGTGAACCTGCTGTGTGTGTCTGGTGGTGGTGGTGGTGGGGAGCAGAGATCAGAGAGGCTGTTGAGTTGCCACTTCCAGAGTGGAACCTGAATACAATAGTGTCCCAAGTCCAAATGATCCTGTTGGTAGCCCTGCCTAGCACTATTTATGTGCTTTACTGTGAATGCTTTTGTCCTGAGGAAGGCAGGATTGGTTAAGGGCTCCTGCAACTTGCTCTTCTCTGCAGAAACCACTGTTGCTCTATGAAGCGAGTCCAACACACCATGCGACCCAGTTTAGATGGCAGCACCATGGCTTTCACATGGGTGTCTAATAGAAGCATGGACAGGGGGACAAAGGGGGGCAGGGGGACAGTTTCCCCCCTAGATCAAGTAAAACAACAGAAATACTTAACTAACTGACCAATCATTCCAGTTCTGCCCCCCTAACAAAGTCCTGCCCCCCCCCACAACAAAAATCCTGGCTATGCCCATGAATAGGAGTAGTGGGAAATGTCTTACATCTTCTGTTCTGCCCCTCTCAGCTTTCCCTGTGGCTAGAATCCTTTCTTAGCTGCAACCACAAGCATCAACAACCATGTCAGGAATGTCTGTCTTTATGAGGTTGCTATTGGGATCAAAGTAGAGCAGAGAAAGGGGCCGTCGCTGTGTGGGGACGCAGCAAGAACGGCCAGCAGTCTGGATGTTGTTGGCTTTGACCAAGTTGAAGACAGTTGTGTGGAAGGAGGCTGCTACCCCAGGTGAGCCAGCCAGGTGCATGGGGCACTCACCCATGCAATAGTTTATCTGATAACCTTCTGGCTTAAAGATCCAGTCATTCCAACCAATGTCCCGAAAGTCTACGTAATAGTCTTTTCTGCAGCACAGGTCAGAGTTCTGGTCGCAGCTCAGGCTGCGCTTAGCTACCCGGTGGCCGGGCTCCCGTATCTTGGCCTTAACCATCAAGAAGGGCTGTTGGGAGCTGCCAGTAGCAGTCAGCAAAGAGTCAATGCTGGGGTGGCAGCCTTCACACTGCAGCTCCAGGCACAGCGCCGTCTCCTCACGCTCAAGGATGCTCTGCATATCTGGCATGAGGGAGAAAGTGTGCCAGCTGCTGCCTTTGCTCTCCAGCTGCTGCCGCTCCCCAAGGGCCACTCGCTGCTGCCCTGCCAGGTAGACCTGCAGCGTGATGTTTTGGTGAGCCTTGAGGTACAGCCACAGCTCGGCCTGGAGGATGTGCATGTCTTGGCCTTTCGGATGTGTCAGCTGGAACTGCAGGACCCCGGAGGGCTCTGTAGAGGGGAAGACAATCAATATGAAAATCTTAGGAATGCTAATCCTGACCTGCCCCAGAAAAGCTACCACCATGCCTGAACCAGAGTCCTTTGATTAGGGTCAAAAAATATGTCCAAGAGTTGCCTTGACCTCACTTCACATTTATTTTCTACATTTGTAGTATGCCTCTGAAGAACCCCATGAGGTAGATAGGGTGGAGGGAGCAGCAGAGCCCCACAGGGTGTCCCCATCCTGGCCAACCGCAGCCTCTGACCTTTGTGCGTTGTGCTTCAAGCATCTGGCTGAACGCATGGAGAATCCTCCTAGTGACAGGGAACCCTGATCATGCTGATGGAACCAACAGAGGTAGGGATGCAGGGGCTGAGACTAGTGTGTACAGCTCTATTCCCCTTTCACAGTCTTTAACACCTGGGGGAATAATGCCTGACCCTAATGGTAAATAACATGATTTGCCTAAGGGTGTCCTTCTTACTTGAGCATGGCTCTAAACCAAGCAATAATGATATTTCTAATAGATTGTTGTTATTCATTGGCTGCCAAAAAATTCAAGCCCTGTACAAAACATGTGGGAAGACAGGTTCTGCTGAAACAGGCAAACAATCCCAAATAAATAAAGAACAAAATAATTAAAAACTAAAGGAGGAGTATGCTGAAATGAAAACCTACCGGTATCTACTACCACACACTGGTTCTCACCAACTGTTCTTCCACCCCCACTATAACTCTATTATAAAAAACCATTTCCTCCACATTCCTTATGAGCAACATCACTGCCCCCTTTTGGTGGGATAGCCTGGAATATTTTTTTAAACCACTTGACCCAACAACCTTAGAACAATATGCCAAGAAGCTTGATTGCTTACTCTCGCTCAGCATGGGGTGGCCTACCAGCCAAACATGGGTGGGTTTTTCTGGTAAATATTTTTTTTATTTGCAGCCAAACACACGTTGAGCCCACAACACTAGGTCCAGGTGGATTTCTGCCATGCAATGGTCACAAAGGTCATTCCATAGCAGAAACAGCAAGAAATTGTACAAATACCTAAATAAATCCATCAAAATTCTGAGTGCTTATCACTAATACCACAGTATGACCAATCCTTGCCTGATTTTTTTTTGGGGGGGTAGGGAACCTGCAATCCTCCAGATATTGCTGAACTACAACTCCCATCAGCGCCCCCAACCAGCATGGCCAATGGTCAAGAGATGATGGGAGCTGCAGTCCCCTGATCTAGACATTCTTCTGAGTGCACCTTACTGAGATGAAAAGGAAGCTGCACAAGACCCTTGGTCCCTAAGTTCTCAGGAGCACACAGAAAGAATGGGGTCAGAGAAATGGGTGTGTGTGTGTGTGACAGCTGTGTTCCACCTTCACTGCCAGAGGTGTATGGGTCTGAATACCCATTTGCTGGGAACCACAAGTGGGGACAGTTCTGTTGCACACAGGTTCTGCTTGCTTGTGGGCTTCTGACAGGGGCACCTGGCTGGCTCATGTGGGAACAGGTTGCTGGACTAGATGGGCCATTGGCCTGATCCAGCAGGGCTCATCTTACATTGTTAATTAAGTTACAGGTAGGTAGCCGTGTTGGTCTGCCATAGTCAAAACAAAATAAAATAAAAAATTCCTTCCAGTAGCACCTTAGAGGCCAACTATGTTTGTTCTTGTTATGAGCTTTCGTGTGCATGCAGGTATCTGAAGAAGTGTGCATGCACACGAAAGCTCATACCAAGAACAAACTTAGTTGGTCTCTAAGGTGCTACTGGAAGGATTTTATTTTATTTTATGTTGTTAATTAAATTAGGCATCAAGCAAGAAAGCAACACAGTGGTGTGGGATATTCCTCCAGCTGCCACCATTTGGAAGAATAGAAAATAACAGGCAAAAATCAAGATGAAGCTTTCCCCCCACTGTTATATTTTTCCTGTCACACGGCTGTTAAAGGCATAAAAAGGGTAGCAACACTATGCTAGCTTCATCCTATTTACTAGCTACTTCCAGTGACCCCATCCTATACTGCACATTAAGCAGAGAGGGCAGATGGTGGCAGGAAGTCATTTTTAAGAGAGGAGAAGGTAGTATGCTAGAGGCATCAGCATCACTGTCTGTGTCACACAGACTCATTTCTTTTGCCACATTATAACTGCTGGTGGAACAAGTTTTGCAGTCTTTTAAAGAAGTGATAATGGCATGGATATGCACACTGCTAGCAACACCACTTCTACTAATACCATCTTCACTCATCTTTCTCTCTCAGAGAAAAGCATCTGTCTGCAGCCTGGGATATGCCACAGAAAACTGGATTAATGAGAAATTTAGCAACCTGTCCACTCTCACCACCACTTCTTCCTCCACACACATTGCCCTTTTCCCCTGCAGTTGATATTTTTCAGCACACTGTCAAAATCTACCCAGATCTCCCATGGGTAAGAAATTACAGTGCAATGAATAACTACAAGTCTCTGCTCTCAAGTGCACTTTGTATGCAGCAGTTATTTGGGGTGGGGTGGGGGGAGCTGTTGGCATATGCGACTTACATTCTCTCCATCATAATATTCAAGCCCTGGGCCATGCACCAGGAAGAGCTATGAGGACTCACCTGTCTCTGCAAAACTAATGATCTCGTACCCCTGTTCATCAGGCTCGGGGTTCTGCCAGCCGGGGAAGTGCCCAAGTCTGTCCATCCGAGCTTTGCCCAGGTGCAGGCGGCGTAGGGCATTGGCCACTGCCCCACGTGGCACAGGGTGGGTGATGTTGGGCCTCTCGCTCAAGTTTAGTTTCTGCAGGATCTGCTGCTTGGCTAATTCGACCAGAAAGGCTTTCTCAGCATTGGGCTCCAGAGGCGGCACCCTACAGGAAGGACATGCAGGCTTTCCCTCGATCCAGGCCAAAGAAGTCCATAGTAAGGCCAGCGTGGCCAGAGGAGTCCAGCTGCCCTGGGGGCTGTAGGTGGGAGCCATGAAGAACCCAAGTGTGGTAGGTAGCAAGATACAGCAGAGGAGGTGCTTTTGTTGCCACGTAGTTCTTGTGACAGTAACTAGAACTCACGAACTGTGCCTGCGCTGGGACCAGCTGCTTGCATCTTAGCCTAAAAGGAATGGCAATCTGCCCTGGGTACAAGGAGGATAACTGCTAACCCCTTGCAACTCCTTTGCTTCCTGTTGCTCTCTCTGCTTCTTGGGGCTGGGTGGATCTGCTGCTGGTGCCGAGGTGAAGCAGGTGTTGATCACTCAAGAGATCTCGGCTCATTGACTGGCTGCTCCAGAGTGTCAGGCAGCTATGCTCCTCGGTATTTGTCACTCAGCCAGTCTGGCCCTGCCCTTTGTGCCTCTCTGATTGGCCAGCTCACCTAGTGCCCCAGGGAGGTTTCCTCCAGTTGGGGAGGAAGGGCTTAGCAAAAGGGGATTACAGGCTCCCTTTGGCGGAAACAGGTGCCAGAGGAAAGGGAACACAATTTGCCATGATGTAAAGCAAAGCAGGGGTGGGATTGCATTGGGAAGGGCTTTTCATGGCCCCAGAGTGAAGAGGGGCTTAAGGTGGGAGAAAATGGCAAAGCATAGGAGTGGGATGTGGGGAACAACAGTTTGCCTGCACCTTTGGAACAGCCCCAGAGAAAATGTGCATTGCAGTAGTCCAAGCGGGAGATAACTAGAGCATGCACCACTCTGGCGAGACACTCTGCAAGCAGGTAGGGTCTCAGCTGCCGTACCAGATGGAGCTGGTTAGACAGCTGCCCTGGACACAGAAATGACCTGTGCCTCCATGGACAGCTGTGAGTCCAAAATGACTCCCAGGCTGTGTACCTGGTCCTTCAGGGGCAGCATTACCCCATTCAGGACCAGGGAGTCCTCCACACCTGCTCACCCCATCCCCCCAAAACAGTTTTGTCAGGATTCAACCTCAATCTGTTAGCCGCCATCCATCCTTCAACCGCTTCCAGACACTCACACAGAACATTCACCGCCTTCACTGGTTCTGAGTCTTTAAACTTTAAAGCAACCACTTTGAGAATATGTTAGTGGGCATAGAGAAAACTCCCAAGATACAGGTAAGAACAGGTAGAACCTCTAATCACATCTATCCAGCACCACAGTATGCTAGCAAGCAGATAAATTACTTAAAAGCCTTCTGAAATGATTGCTTACTGGAACTCTCATCTTTCAGAAGCCACAAACTCCTTATCTGCCGCTGATAAATCCTCTGGTGATTATTAACAAAGGTGAGGAAATGTGTCTGTGATTATCAATTGGTTTCCCTTTCTGAGCCATGACGTCTGTGGCAGGTGAGGTGCCACATTATTTGCACTGCTCAGGGTTCCATCACCTTGATACATCAGCGAAGTTTTGCTCAGGTGCCAAGGTCCCTCGCTGGAGTTGCAGATCTTAACTTCTATGATGGGGAAAAAGCTTTGGATTGCAGTGCTGTCAGTACTAACATCTTCTGTAACCACTTTTCTGCAGCTAAGTTTCGTATCTGGAATATACAATGTAAAGAACCTATGCAAATTTACTTCATTGACCTAACTCTGGCTGTGTAATTGGGGTTCTGTATTGCCTTGTCACAGAGTCTGGACTCCTTGCTGCCCCAGACAGTAGAATCACTTGGAGGAACAAATGGTCAGTGTGCCACATATTAGTAGCCTGTGACAAGGAAATGAGCCTCATCACATACCACAGTGGTGAGACTGTTGTTGCACCACCAGCAACACCAGAAATAACAGCAGTATCAATGCTATTTGTGAATTAAACTGCCTGCAAAGGCATCACTATAAATTCTGGCAACAGAAGGTGAGGCTTATTAAATCTGGAAAGAAGGGAGAGACATATTATTACAAATAATTGATTGATTCAATACCTTCTCCAATGAGACTCAAGATGGTTTATATTCCATGCCCCATAAATTCTAATGGGAGAAAACATTATTCATAATACTTCTGTTGAATTCAGTGGGAATGAAAAGCACTGAACCTGGCTAGATAGCCCATGCCCTATTTTTTTTTATACAGTATCAAAATGGTTCAAAATACTTAAAGGTAAAGGGACCCCTGACTATTAGGTCCAGTCATGTCCGACTCTGGGGTTGCGGCGCTCATCTTGCGTTACTGGCCGAGGGAGCCGGTGTACAGCTTCTGGGTCATGTGGCCAGCATAACAAAGCCACTTCTGGCAAACCAGAGCAGCGCACGGAAACGCCGTTTACCTTCCCTATTTATCTACTTGCACTTTGACGTGCTTTTGAACTGCTAGGTGGGCAGGAGCTGGGACCGAGCAACGGGAGCTCACCCTGTCGCAGGGATTTGAACCGCCGACCTTCTGATCAGCAAGCCCTAGGCTCTGTGGTTTAACCCACAGCACCACCCGCATCCCTTACTTACACAAATACTTACACAGCATTAAAATGGATAAAACTTAATTACTATTAAATCACTTAGGGTGTAGCAGAAGTCAAATGGAAGTTGATCGTACCAGGCTGGGAAGCTCAAGATATGGGCTTTCTATCTTTGTTATGCTGGAATTGCAGGGATGAGAGTCAAGCATGTGAAATAAATCACACTGCCATGTTTTAATGCTGGCATCCCCCTGGTGCCATTGTCATGTTGAAGAAGTATGTGCATGGACAGAGGAATGAAGACAGTAGCTCTTAGCAGTGCCTTTATCTGGGGGAAAAGGCAGCGGAACTTAACACTATTGCCATCACTACCCCTCCCCACTCACGCCACCAGTATGTGAACCTGAGTCAGGCAATTGTTCATCTAGCTCAATGTTCTACCAGGGGTGGGAAACCTTTTCCCTACCATTGACCTGTAAGAAAAATCAATTTGAAGCTGCAGCTAATAGCTGGTCAAGCCCAGGTGGGCAGTGTTTGCTGAACTGCAAGATTGAAGAGTACCCTCCCCACAACAGAAAGGCTCAGTCTCTTGTGCGTATGAGGTTGTAAGCCTTGGGTTCCTCGTCCCAGCTCTAAACTGCCTGGCAATGGTTCTCCAAGGGGTTGCAGGTAGTTGTTCCCAGCCTTACCTAGATATTCCAAGAATTGACCCACCTGGGGGCCTTTTTCATGCAGCATACAAGTTACTGAATGGGAAAGGCCATAGTTCAGCGCAGGTGAAAAGCCACAAGTTCAGTTCTCAGCCTCTCCAGGTAAGGCTTGGGGAAACTCTGTTCCGAAACACTGGTGAGCTGATGCCAGCTAATCCTAATATGTTTTTTTTTTTTTAAAAAATGATTATTTAATATTTCTAAGATCTACCTGCAAAATTTCATATTGGGATCTCAATGAGATCACATTGAAAAAAGTATTTTGTACATACATGTCTGCCTTATTAGGTTCTATTTAGGATAAACGGGACTTCTTGGAGTGAGTTAAATTTAAATTTTAAAGTAGTGTAAGTCCATCTTGTGACATTAAAACCCATGATATTCTGAAGAGATTGGTGTTTTTAGTTTTGACATATCTCAATGCTGGACTGAACTTTTAAGGTTTTTGTGTAGTTAGACAAGGCCAAAATTGAAATTTCAAGCCCTCGTAACTCAGAAATGGGATGAGATAAAAGGCTAAAATTCTAGATTTAAACTTAGTTTTCCTCATTCAACAAGAGTACAAAATATTAAGAAAATTGGATGACATGAGGTAAAAAAGTTAGATCACTTGATATGGAATGACCCAGAAACAACAAAAAGCACAAGTTCCTAGATCAGTGCTGCGAAGATATAGGAAATCCTGGTGAAATTACAGAAGCTGGATAAGAAGGGATTTCCAGGGGGCTTCAGTGCTTTCCCACTGCCCTTCTGCATGATTACTAAAGTACAATAAATTAATGTGGAGTGCAGAATTCAGCTTTCCTTTGTGCAACTTTTTTTTTTTAACGCAGAGACTATTATACACACTTGGGTATAACTTTCAGCCAAACAAGGTATCCCCTCCTTTTTATCAGGTGACTACTTCTGCCTTAAGTTCTTGCTGCTTCTGTTTTTGTTTTTTAGGTAGTCAACATTATATTTCATTTTGTTCATATACAAGTACCGTATGTCATAAACTCATATGAAATGAGTTCCAGCAGCTCTGGCTCCTTGCCATTTTTTCTCACAAAGTAGGCTTCTCTTGGAGGAGCAGGCTGGTGTTTTAGTTCAAACCAAATTCCCTTTTCCTTTCCTTTCTTTTTTTCTTCTTCTTTCTTTCTTTCTTTCTTTCTTTCTTTCATAGTCTTTCACCCACTGCAAGTAGTTGTCTCTGTTCTTAGAGTGCTTGATATACTCAATTTGCACATCAATTCTCTGGGCAAGAATCTTGCCCTTAGTCTTCTTGTTCACATTAATGCCCACAGCATGCTGGGTAATGTTGTATATTCTTCCAGTCTTGCCATAGTAACATTTGTGGGGCATGCCTTTCTGAATTGTGCCCATGCCCTTTATGCCAACAAAATCAACTTTATAGATGCACATGTAGGTGGCAAGAGGGACACCATGTTTGCAAAATAGTCTTGAGAACATGTAACGTGTCCCCCTCCTCTTCCCTTTGGTGTTGGTCATCTTGACGGATTAGGCAGGCAACACTCTCAGGGAGCGCAAAGTGGTGGGACTGGGAGGGGGGCAGAGACATCCCGCTCTCCCTCAGCCGTTGTTTAGAAGCAATGGCCGGATATGCTCCCCCCCCCCCCACATTCCTGTTCCCCTTCCTTGCTGCTTCTGTTGTGTAGGAATTTGAACTCAAGACCTGAGACGTTGAATCCACCAGTTGAACAGCTTCCACAACTGGCCTTGGCAGGGAGCAGTTCTGCTGACATTCAAGTATCTGGCTGTAGGGTGGAGGGGCACAATGGGATTAAAGTTCTTGGGATAGTTGGTTTTGGCTAGAGAAAGAGGCAACGTGTAAACATGGCTGTCTGGGAAAAAAACACTGGTGCAACATGATGCAACTGCAGGGCCAGGGCCGAAGTTCACAGCACACTAAGTTTGCTGGCAACTCAGCTCCCAGAATAGGCCAGGAATGTAAATAGTTAGCAACTGACCCTGGCATGATGCCAAGGCACATACATGGCCCACGGTTCCTACACCTGCTCAGAGACACCAGCTACTGTGCACGGAAGAACTATTGCACTGGGACAAACTTGTTATTCATCACGTTCTACATCCTGACTCTGAAAGTGTCTGGTTATGTGGACCCTTGGCTAGGACAGTAGCCAAAGTCTGGGAGGCAAATGAATTAAGAGTGATGTAATGCCCTTAGAGCAGAAATAATTTGAGGCTATGGGTTGTATCCAAATAAATTATACTCAAGAGTAGTGTGTGTGTGTGGGAAGAGAGCATTTCACCACAGAAAAGGCCACTAGTGGACCTGTCGCAGAGGAGGCACACAAAGAAGGGTCTCTGATGATGATCACAGGATCTGGGTCGGTTCCTATGAGAATAGGCGGCCCTTGAGGTATTGCAGTCCTGAGCATAATTGGTACCAACCAGGGGCCTTAGGGGGAAAGTCCCCATTGACACTTCCAGCCTGTGAAATTTGCAGCAAGCCATAAGCCTATTTCGTCCCGCACGTTGCTTTGTCCTGTACCTCTTAAAGTTGCCATTTGGAGGACTGCAAAATGGGATTTCAAAATGCCTCTTATTATTCTAAGCCTTAGACTTGGAAACCTTCCTATCAATCTACCCCATAAAATAGCAAAGGAGGTGGAGGCCTCTGGGCTATGTAGAGTTCAGTGCAGAGCAGGCAAGCCGACTCAAGGGACCAGGTGCGTCTGCTGTCCCGGGAAGCCTGGAAAACGGAATCTCCTCCTCACCGTTTAGTTGTCTTTGGGATCCCTTTCTGGGGCCCTCATCTTTCTCTCCTGATTGGCTATGAGCGCTATATGAACCTCCTGCTTCCAAGGAACACGAATTCTGGAAATATCAGGCCTCGTTGTCAGAGCCAGAGCTACGGGGGGTCGGGGGACTTGGCGGCGGTACTTTTGTTCTGGGTGAAGCCTCCCAAGGGCGCCCTTGGGGCTCCTCGCCCGCCCGCCTGCCTGCCTGCCGGCCGTGTGAGCACCAGGGCTTCAGGCAGAGCGGGATTCACACGGCATTGCCAGGCGAGGCTCCGGTTGGGATCTGGGCTTGGGCCGGAGCGGGCGAGGGCTGGGTTCGGCGGGAGCGGCGCCGGCGGCCTCCAAGCCCCTCCAGCCTCCTACCCAAGGCGAGTTCGCTGCCTCTGGTGGGCCTGGCGCCCCTCGGCTGCCACCAAGGCGCGGCCTCGGCTCCCGCGCAGCTTCCAAGGTGGGTGAAGGCCCCCCCCCCCGAGGCCCGCCGTGTCCCTGATCCCAGTCCCTCCTTCGTGCAGCTGGGGCGCTTCGAGGACAGGGTCGAGAGAGTCATCTTGCCTCAGGCGTCCATCCCATATCATGTAGATGGTTACCCTGTAGTTAGTCACTTTGTACTCTGCCCCTTAAAATACAAGACGGTACCATTTTGGGGGCACACACTCCTCTGTCCTGTTTGGCCCCCGACTTGTCCCATTTTTGAAGCCATAAAAATAACAATTGGTCTTTGTGCGCTCTCCCAAACTTGCTTGTCTGGTGCGCAATGCAACTGCTAGTTGCTTAGACAGTTGAGCCCGCCCTCCCCTCCAAAGCTGGCCGATTGACGCTCCAGGCTAGCCAATAGTTGGGCTGAAAGAAGCAGGGAGGCAGCGCGTACCTGCAGTTGTGGGCGGGGCCTGTTTAGCATGTGGCGTTTGGGGAAGGGGGCTTTCTTTATTTCGATCCACTACGTTTTTGTTACAGTATTAGCGTTTTGTCTCTATTAATCTTGCCAATTAGTTGTTTTTGAAAGATGCTTCCCCCCTTCTCACACACAGAACTAAGTGCATATTTTAAGGTGCCACATGTCACCTACAACTGTTAGAATTGGTTGGGTTAAAAAATCAGCATTT
Organism: Lacerta agilis; assembly: GCF_009819535.1. Taxonomy (NCBI): domain Eukaryota; kingdom Metazoa; phylum Chordata; class Lepidosauria; order Squamata; family Lacertidae; genus Lacerta; species Lacerta agilis. Next base: position 3,983,589 of record NC_046313.1, on the reverse strand, counting down.
TTTCCAGCACTTCTTATACTCTTGTATTGCAGAACAGCCTTGCTACCCTTTATATTACAAATGCAGGGAGAGGAAATAGAGCCTGGCAGAATCGCTAGAACTTAGTGACTTCTAGGCAAGTGCTGAAACTCCAAATTGTGACGTGCTCAGGGAAGCTGTTCCTGTCTGTTTAAATAGGCAGGAATGGGTTGACCCACTACCTGAGAACAGTGGTGTAGCAACCAATCCTTTCCAGAGGACTCTGGAGATTATATCTCTGGGAGAGGATTAGGATTCTTTGGGGGACTGTTAAAGTGGTATAAGAGTGCTTTAAATGATGCTTTAGTTCAGGGATCAGCAACCTAAGGCCCATGGGCCAGAAGCAGCCCACGGAGGTCGTTTGAGCAACCCACGAGCCACCCCCGAACTGAAATGCCCGCTTGTGCACTGTGCTAAATCGGCGCAGCTGCGCCAGAAATTGCTTCTGCACATGGGCAGACACCGGAAATCGCATCTGCGTAGATGCAGACACCAAAAATCACGCATGTGTGCACGCAATCCAGCCCACAGAGGGATCTCTGCGGGACCGATCCGGCCCAGGCAAGATAAACCTTGCTGACCCCTGCTTTAGTTAAAATTCCTACATTGCAGGGGGCTGGACTAAATGACCCTCAGGGACCCTTCCAACTCTACAATTCTATGATTCCATGAATGCCTATAGATAACATATGAATTCTTTTTAAAACGCCTTAAATATGTGACAAGAACAGATATTACAGTGATTGGTGAACTTGTCTGACTATGGGGTGTGTGTGAGAGAGAATTGGCATTAGCAGCTATATGGAAAGGGATGTTGGAGGCATCAGGAAGAGAAACAGAATTTGTTGCTACCGGTATCTCCACCTTTCTTTGGCTGTGTTTCTACATTTACCATTCTTCTGACAGGCAGAAGGTCAGGAGTATGTGAGTCACTGAAATTAATGTGCATTGCTAACTTACATCCATAAATTTCATTGGTCTCCTATGAGTATAACCAGCATTGGAAACAACCCATTGTAATGGATTACTTTGAAGTCATTTCATTCTGCACCAGGTAAAGTAATTTTTAGCCCCCCAGTTCCCCCCATGTCACATATTTTGCCAGACCAAAAGTGGCAACTCTACTTTCATGTAGATAAACATGTACTACAAACATGCTATCCTGTACAGTATAATGCTAACAGTGGTTACTTTCTTCTGGAACTTCAGCGTGACAAATGTTAGGAATAAAATTTATGTTTTCAACTAAATGTTGAACTGTATGCCCATTCTCAATTTGGTATTACAGTTTTCTGTACTTCTCCATTAATAGAAGTGGATGAGTCCATTATTTTTGTAAGCATGAAAACTGCTTACTAGTTAAAACTATCAAATGGCTTAGATCCAACATTTAATTATTTATTTAGGATCTTTATAGATACTTTCATATTAAAACAATTCACTGAGCAGTGTTTCATAAAATAAAAATGAATCCAGCAAAATTACGCAAAGAACAGAGGCATGTTTGCACACAGCTGATATCAATTTCTGAAAATGCCTGGGTAGACAGAATAGTTTTAAGCAGGTTTTAGAAACTATCTCCTCTATGTCCTGTTACAATTTTTAATTTCTTAAAAAAGTTAACGTCTTAAGAACATAAAAGAGCCCTCCCTGCTGGATCAGTCCCATCTAATCCAGCATCCTAGTCTCAAGGATGTGAACGCAATTCCCAGCAACTGTTAGTCAGAGGAATATTGCGTCCAACTGTTGTGGAAGAACATAGCCATTGTGGCTACCAGCCATTGATAACGTTCCATGAATTTGTCTAATCCTTTTACAGATCAGTCGGTAGTGCATAAGATTCTTAATCTCAGGGTCATGAGTTCAAGCCCCATGTTGGGTGAAAAAATTCTGCATTGCTGGGGTTTAGACTGGATGACCCTCATGGTTCCTTCCAATCCTACAAGTTTGAGATTCTGTGATTCTCTGTGTGAGTGGGTGTGACATGAAGAGAAAGAAAGAGAAAGGAGTTTGCTTGCACACCCAACCTCTGTTCCTAAAAGTGAGTGATCCTTCTCCTTCCTCTTTCCCTAATGAAGCTGAAGATGGGGTCCCCTGTTGGGTTTTGCAACTACGGTAGGTAAGTTACAGAACTAGTGCTGCAAGCGGCCATAAGGTCCCTGTCTCATTTGCAGGGAGAGGGAGATCCTGGAGAGGGGAGAAGGCGGACCTCCAAGCAAAGTTGAAAATGTACATGTTTTGTTGCTGCCAGCCTAAGGAAGGGAATAATAGAATTTCCTTTCTCTTCTTCTTTTCCTTTTTCCTCCCCTCCACATCTCAGAAAACAATTAAAAATGGTGGAGAGATCAGATCTCCTTAACTGGGTAAAGACTGTGCAGTCTTATACTGCAATTACCATATAAGCATTTACACTCTGATATATGCCTGATCATTCTCACAGTTTCCATTATTATTATTATTATTATTATTATTATTATTATTATTATTATTATTATATTTATATTTATATCTTGGCTCCAAGGAGAGCCTTTCCTGTAGGAACTGCCTGCCATGTGGACCTCTTAGCTGTGGGGAGAAGTGGGGGCTGCCTTTCCTTAGCAATATGTAAAGGGCGGAAACACCCACCCACACACCCGTGAAACTGCCTGATCCTGTGCCAGGCCACTTGGTCTCTCCAGCTCAACCATGCTCTGGAGTAAAAGTCACTTCAGGGGCTCAGAGGAACTTGGCAAGTTGGCATGCTCTGAGTGGGTGACTGCTCAGTACATATTTCCATGCCTGCCTTCTGCAGAGGAAGGGGGCTGAAAGAAAAGGCAAGGAATCAATTAAAATATTAAATAAAAAAATACAACTCTGTATTCAAATAATACTCACTCCAGTGAGTGAGTGCTCACTGGAAGGACAGGTCCTGAAGCTGAGGCTCCAGTACTTTGGCCACCTCATGAGAAGAGAAGACTCCCTGGAAAAGACCCTGATGTTGGGAAAGATGGAGGGCACAAGGGGAAGGGGACGACAGAGGATGAGATGGTTGGACAGTGTTCTTGAACTGACTGGCATGAGTTTGGCCAAACTGCGGGAGGCAGTGGAGGATAGGGGTGCCTGGCATGCTCTGGTCCATGGGGTCATGAAGAATCGGACACGACTGAATGACTGAACAACAACAACAACAATTCAAATAATATATTCCCTACTTTTTAGGCCCTTTATAAACAAATGTGCATGCCCCATCTTTGTTCACCAGTAAGTGGCCACAGCTAGCCTCCACACAACAGGAACTCAAAGAATGAGCTTCTAGGTTGGAGAGCATGATTATTATTTTTTTGCAAACAAGAGCTTCAGCACCTGTTTTTTCAGAAGGTACCCACGATCTTCACCCTTTCAACCTTTTCCCTGGAACTGTTTGGCCTAGGAACTTGTTTGGTGGGTTTAAAACACGCACAACAGTTTGGGGATTCTCAGAAATCAGAGTGATGCATGAAATGTCTGGATATCACTCAGGAAGCAAGCCTTCTGGGTGTTTGGTATGTTTGCAGCCACAAAGTAAACAGATGTCTCTGGCTTTGAGGGAGCATAGTGGAATCTACAACCCCAGACAAACAGCGTTTGGTGTCCCCAAACTGTGTTGTGTTTTGTGCAGGGCTTCCCAAAGCTCCATCCCCTATTCCAAAAAGCATCTAATGGAATCTAGGCCAGAGGTCAGTACAGTATTTTGAGAGTCATGGTACACATTGCATAAGCTGCTGATCAATGGAGCATTTCCCAGAAGACAAACTTTGCACCCAGTCCAACTCACACACTAATGAGAAGCAGAAAGGCGTGACTGGCTTTACCTGTGCAACATCAATCATAGCATTTGTGCCTGAATACATATATATATATATTCTGGATAAGCCTACGAGTCTGCAAATGCCCTTTAGGAATTGCCCTTTATAGTCTCAATTCTATCTTTGCAGTCTTAAAGGCGAGAAATGGCTTTGTTGTGTGTGTTTTTAAAATTTAAAACTGAGATAGCCAAACTGGAGAAGACATGGAAATGCAAGAGTAGGCTCTTAACAAATTTGATTGAACCAGATTACAGTATGTCTAAAGGACCACATTTTCCCATATGAGTGTCTTCGGACTCTGAGATCACCATCTGAGTTTTTTCTCCAGATGCCAAGGGAGGTCTGCAAGGTGGCAACGAGAGAAAGAGCCTTTTCTATAGTAGCCCTCCATCTATGGGATGCTCTCCCCAGAGAGGCCTGCCTGGTGGCAACTTTGCCATCTTTTTGGCACCAAAGCCATTTTTGCTTTCCCAGGCACTTGAACAGCACCAATTATTGAATGTTTTTATCCTGATTATGTTTTAAATATATTTATACATTGTTATGAGTTTGGGGTGTTAAATTGTATGCCGAGACTCTTCTAATCCCTGGATCCAGCAAGTGTTAAAATTTAACCAAGACTTCTAATTCTTAGAATAGCCAGGCTAACTTCCTGGTGAGGTGATAGCCTGGGTGACGAGCCATTAAGAGGAACAAAGGAAAGGAGCTCTGTGTGAGACGGAAAATGGGTTAGCTCCTGTCAACATTGAGAAATTCATATACTTTGTTCCCCAAAGCAAATAATCAACATTCTACACCCAGGTAACTCAAATTCTACATCAAGAAAAGCAGGATTCTGATGTCTTCATAAATTTGTCCGCCCTTGTGGATTCTTCTTCTGTTCTTCTTGAGGTAGGTTTCAAGCTTTCGAATACCAAGCTGAGATTCTCAGAGTGATGAATTGTGTGCCCATTGCAGCATCACTTGTATGAGGAGGTCACAGAAACATACCCTATGTACAGCTCTTAATTAGACTGTGTTTCCACTGGCAAATTCACAAGGAGCCAATGGGCTGTACTTCTTTATGACTGTGGATAAATCCCTTTAGTTTTAGACACCAATTTAAATCTGCTTAGCAGTTTAACAAAAACAAACCCTATTCCAGTGCTCATCCCCATATGGCAGACAGACTTTTCTAGTCTCTGGCATAACTGCCTGCTAGTGTCTATATGAGATTCATAGCAGTTTGGGCATTGGTAGTTCCCCTGCTATAGTGCTTCTAGTTTTAAAAATATAATCTAGACCCTGCTGTTTCGATACTGATTGATAATTTGCACAGACTCTAAAGAAGCAATGTACTGCAACTCTACTGCCACCCAGTGGCAGTGTTGGGAATAACAATTGCCTCCCAGCCCTCCACACTTCTACATTTCCTGCCACTTTCTTGCAGAAAACCCATGCTGGTAGGAGCTAGAGTACAACAAGTGCCACAGGTTCCTCAGCCCAGCTGTAGGTCATGATGCTCTCTAGCCATGATCCCCTCCTACACTTGCTGCCACGAATCCCCTGTTGTGATGCCAAGACCCCCCAAAGGTGTCATTAAATTTCTTTTTAAAATGCTCATGCCCATTTTTACACTTTGGCCCCCATAGAATTGGCCATATATCAATGCAACATTTGGCCTCCAAAAGGTTGAACTAGATCCTGAGAACAGGAATCTCCATGTACAAAAGCAGGACAAGTAATGTTGTATAGAGTTTCGGCATTCAGATCAAATCTGTCCATTTTCCTATCAGTTAAAACATGTTTTTGATTATGAATGTAATTGGTTTGATTTGAATAATGTGTCAGGGCCGGGCCACCCATGGGGCAAAGTGAGGCAACTGCCTTGAGTGGCAGGATCCGCAGGGGTGGCCGATCTGGCCTCCAAGAAATGCATCACCCACTGCTGCTGCTATGATGGCAACGGCGGCTGTGGTGTGCTCCTTGGAGGCCAGATGTGCCACCTCCTTGGCAACTCAACCGCCAATGTCACTTCTACAGCAGTCTCTCAACAAATAGGAGGTGCTGCCAGTCTCCTTCCGTCCCTAAGGAAGAAATGGTGGGGGCTGCCCTTTGGGGCCTCCTGGTCTCTGCACCTGCCCAGGATGATTCAGAGCAAGTCTCTTCCCCGCACACTGCAATAGTCTTTGATTCCAACTGTTTGACACACACACACACACCCCGCTGCCACTTCCAATGTAGATCTTCACTCACCCCCTCATTCCAGATGTAGATCTTCCCTAGCGGTGGCATGGAGGCGGCATTTTGTGGTTCGTCTCAGGGGTCAAAATCCTCTGTATTGTGTTACATCTCTATGAAGCCATATTGATTCACAATCTTGACTGGGCCCTTAGCTGCTCATAAAAGCAGAGGTGGACCTTGGTGTCCCAAATTTTCGTGGTGCCCTGTGCCACCTGCCTCCCACCTTCCATTGGATCTCATAGTTGTGGTGCCTGCTGCAGTGCCCAGGAGCTCCATGCCTGGTGTGAACACACTGGTCACACTCCCCTAGATCTGCCTTTGATAAAAGGCATGACTTCTGGATCCAGTTTTGTCTCTGGAGGCCCAGGTAGACTCAGCTGGAAGTGCCTTTTCCCTGCTGTGTCTGGTACAAGAGGTCAAAACAAAACAAAAAATAATAAAAATCCTTCCAGTAGCACCTTAGAGACCAACTTAGAGACCAAGAACAAACTTAGTTGGTCTCTAAGGTGCTACTGGAAGGATTTTTATTATTTATTATTTTGTTTTTATTCTGTTTGCCAGGTTACCTGATTGGACTACCTGGGCATCCTGGCCACTCTTTTGTCACGATAACTACTTAATTCCTGAATCCAGGTCACAGGCTCACCCTATTCATATCTTAAATTTGCATTTCAATCAATTCTTTATTGTTGTGGCAATGATTGCAGTTACTATTGAAGTCTATTGAATATCTTCAAATACCTGTTTTTATTGATAATTTTAATGCTTTGGTTTATATTTTTGTGAACTGCTTAGAAGTTTTTGTACAATCGAGTGGCATATACATGTCATTACTTCAGTGTTCTTTTTATTTATTTTTTTGCTCTGAGAAGTGTCTGGCTGGCTCTTTGTGATGTTTCTGTTTTTCTGTCATTCCTTTTGGGTATCTTTGATTTAAACCACATAAATAAAAAAATTGTATTAACAAAAAAGATCTTGTCATATACTTGTTTTTATATATTTGGTTAGTTTTCTGCCACTCTTTACCATGTAAGCTTTTTTCCTTGATGGTTTTTGTTTAGAGCACTCCTCTGCCCCTCTGAAGCTGAGTGGGAAACAGATTGTTCCTGTGAACTGGCTTTTATATGAAAATGCCTTATGCAGAATTGGACTCAGACCTTTGCTCCACCTAGCTCAGTTTTGTCTACTCTGGCTGGCAGAAGCATCCTAAGGTCAGTCGCAGGCAAAGAAGGGTCTTTCTCAGTGCTGGTGCCGGATTTTGTTAACTGGAGATGCCAGGGACTCAACCTGATTCCTCCTGCACTGAAAGCACCTGCTGTTCCACCAAGTTATATGCACTGCTGTGCAGCTTCCTTTCCACAGTGAACCTGGGAGGGGGTTGAAGATAACCTTGATGGTGGAGTCGAATAACATTCTTGATAGTAAAATTAAAAATTAGCCTTTCATGCAACAAACATGAAGACCTTGGGAAAATTTCAGCCTAGTGGCTTGGACCTTGCAGTTGTTGACTTTGGCAGGTAATATCACAGTCTTGATTTTGGCATAGGGACTGCTTAGTGCTGGCTACAATGCTTAGATTTGAAACACTGCCAAGTGCAAATCTAGTGCTGCTTGTCTCTTCAAATGCTGACCACCAGCTGTTCTGCCTCCTCGCTTGCCATTTCACCAGTTCTTTCCCACTGCTTGTGGGACAGAATTCAAATCCTGCTTGTCACAGCAGGCAGACGGTGCGGTGTTGGAGAAGCTGGCAGTGGGTGGAAAGTGGCTGCATAACTCCATTGGTGCCGTGGAGCTTTCAAAAGACACCTTCAGGTTGAGGCTTGACAAACCTGCTTGTTGAAAATGCACAGTGCAAAAATGGTACCGCTAAGAGCTTGGGGCTGTAATAAAGAACAAGATGAAAGATGAAAAAATATTTTTAAATAATTCAATCGGCACCTTTGCTGTTGTTTAGTCGTTTAGTCGTGTCCGACTCTTCGTGACCCCATGGACCAGAGCACGCCGCCAGGCACTCCTTCCTGTCTTCCACTGCCTCCCGCAGTTTGGTCAGACTCATGCCTGTTGTCTTTGTCCATGGAGTTTTCTTGGCAGGGATACTGGAGTGGCTTGCCAGTTCCTGCTCCAGGTGGATCACGTTTAGTCAAAACTCTCCACTATGACCTGTCCATCTTGGGTGGCCCCTGCACGGCATAGCTCATAGTTTCTCTGAGTTATTCAAGCCCCTTCGCCACGACAAGGCAGTGATCCATGAAGGAGTGGCACCTTCTGTTGTTGTTGTTCAGTCGTTCAGTCGTGTCCGACTCTTCGTGACCCCATGGACCAGAGCATGCCAGGCACCCCTATCCTCCACTGCCTCCCGCAGTTTGGCTAAACTCATGCCAGTCGCTTCAAGAACGCTGTCTAACCATCTCATCCTCTGTCGTCCCCTTCTCCTTGTGCCCTCCATCTTTCCCAACATCAGGGTCTTTTCCAGGGAGTCTTCTCTTCTCATGAGGTGGCCAAAGTACTGGAGTCTCAACTTCAGGATCTGCCCCTTTAAGATCAACTAAATATAAGCTTTCATGTGTAATACACACTTTGTCAGATACACTGAAGCAGAGGTCGCTTCAACCTTACAACTGTTGATGACTGTTATGGCAGTTGATTCCACAGGGAAGGGCAAGGGATTTTTAAAGGGATAGATGACCAAGATTAGCTTTAGCGTGTGTATAATGGGACATGAATCTAATATCTCTATTCAGACCAGGTCTCTCCATAGTTTTTAGTTTGGCAATGAGTTGTAATTCAGTAACTTCCCTTTCAAGTGTATATCTAAAATTCTTTTGCAATAAGACAGCTATTTTAAGATCTTGTATGGAATGTCCTGGGAGATTGAAGTGTTCTCCTATTGGTTTCTCTGTTTTATGATTCCTGGTGTCAGATTTATGCCCATTTATCCTTTGGCGTAAAGTTTGTCCTGTTTGTCCAATATAGAGAGCTGAAGGGCACTGTTGGCATTTGATAGCATATATAATGTTGGAAGATGAACAATCAAATAGGCCTGAGATGGTACCGTATGTATGATGTCATTGGGGCCAATAATGATGTAGTCCGGGTGTATGTGACAGCAAAGTTGGCGTCTAGATTTATTGCAGGCTCTTGTGCCAGTGTCCATGTTAAGTCTGTTTGTTGTACTATCGTGTGCGAGGAGCTGTTTAAGATTGGGTGGCTTTCTGTAGGCAATGAAAGGTTTTCCTCCCAGAGCTTGGGAAAGAGAGCTGTCATTATCTAACAGGTGTTGCAAATATCTCATGTTGTGTTGAACTGTTTTAACTTGAGAGCTGTACAGTATGTGATTACTAGTGGTGTTCTATTGTTTTCTCTATCTTGCAGTTAAATTAAAGGTGATCACCTTGCCCCATATGTGAATTTATCTGATCCTTCAATCTGTGGAACCTGCACTTTTACAAGTGCCTCAGAATGTCTGTTCCACATTTGTGAGAAGCTGGTTCTTCAGTGGGGCGGCACCACCTATGCTCTCTTAGCCCCCAGCCTCATCATAGTGTTTTACATGCCTGCTGAAAACTTTCTCTGTTGCAGCAAGCATGATTTTAGCTACCAATATTTCTTGTAAAAGTTTTTTTATTGATTTTATATTTGAATATCATGATGGCGATTTTATTAATATTTGTTTTTAATAGGTTTATGGATGCAAATAAATTGCAATGGAAGATCATCTTTTTTTCTTGCTAGACTGAAAACAGGGAACAGGGAGAGACAAAGCTGTAAGTGGTGTATAGAGAATAAGGTTTTGAGGGGCTGAATTAATCAACCTGAGACCCCATCTTTCACTCAAACATTTCTAGTCCTTATGACAACAAAAATATTTCATGCAGTTTTGGAAGCTGGAATGAGGTGCAACTTTTAGGGACCAGGGCATACATGCTGCACATATATCTTTGCTATTTCCCATGACAAGCAAAAGCAGACTTAATTATGTAACTCTGATAACTGAGAAAAGTAGTATCCTATACTCTCTTATCTGTGAGCAAGTCTTGGATGTGACTCCTGGAAGACCTGCTCCCTGCCTTGCAGGGCTTTCCCACTTGACCTGGGACAGCGTGGACTGACTCCAGCTACAAAAACTGAGGCTGCTGAACAGACTTTTGGGGCAGGGAGGGTTGTTGGAGGGGGGTTGTTGCTGTTATTTATATTAATTCTTTGTATCTTTATTTTTGTCTTCATTTTAAAAATGAAAAATAAAAAACTCCCCAAAACCGGACATTTCCTTTAAAATGCAAAAATCCTCTCGGATGGGCATGTTGGCCCCCCAAAAGAGGACATGTCCAGGTTTTCCCTGGGCAACCCTAGTTTATGACTATTTTTTTATGTAATTATGTAATTTGTTTCATGTTGTAAGCCATCTTGAACATGAACATAATTTTAACTATGGAAGGGTGGCATACAAATGATGTGTGAGGTATGTAAGTCCCACTAAGTTCAGTTTGTCTTGTATAGGATAGCACTCTTATGCAGATTTTCTTATGTATATTAACCGCTGCAGAATTTGTTTATGTTTCACTTATGCTTCATATTCACTGCCATTATTTTGCAGGAGGTGTTCAAGGAAGGGCATACTGACCTTGTGCAGTTAAAGGGGATTAAAGTGCCATGTAGCCCTAGCACAGGGGTAGTCAATGTGGTGCCCTTCAAGTGTCCTTGGACTACACTTCCCATCACCCCTGACTGGGACTGATGGCAGTTGGAGTCCAAAACCACATCGGATGCCCCTGCCCTAGCACAACAAATCCACTTTAAAAAGAAACAGACTTTTTGCTGTTTGGAAAGTGTGGGAACAATTGACCATCCAGAGGCTGTATAAACACCATGCAAGCAATTCAAGATGAATGCAGGACGAATGCCTGTTATAACCACTTCACAAACAAATCGGAATGAAAACTCAATAAAGAATACAGGTAGATATAACCTAACCTCTGCATAAGCTATATGCAAGTAAATCAGGGTAATTGCTCTATAAACAGGATGGAAGTTACTCTCTACCTGTGCCCTCTGTAGCCTTCTTGACAGAGCTTGATTTCAAGAGAGAGCAATGTGACCAGACCAGCAGGTGAGGCCTTGCTTGTGGGGCCACCACTAAGGGGTACCTGGTTTGTGTTGACCCGTGATGGGGCCATTTCAGTGTCTCTTCCTTGCTTGTGGAACTGCCTCTTTGGTGAGATATGTCTGTCTCTCTCTTATTATCTTATTATATGAAGAAGTGTGCATGCACACGAAAGCTCATACCAAGAACAAACTTAGTTGGTCTCTAAGGTGCTACTGGAAAGAATTTTTTATTTTATTTTGTTTTCTCTTATTGGAGACTTTGAAGGGAATTTTTTATTTTTTTAAAAATCCTGATTTACAAAGGTACCGGTATTTGATGGCTGAGAGATACTGTTCTTGGCAACCCTGAAACCCTTGGCTGAGAGAATTTTCAAAACTGCTTTTAGAATGCTTTAGAAACTATTTTTAGAAGGTTTTTAAAGTGTTTCTAATGATACTGCTTTTAACAATGTGCTTGCCACTCAGCCCTGCACTCCTTTGGGAGGGAACGTTGGGACAGAAATTGAATAAATAAATAATTTTTACACATGTACTTAAATATAGAGTTCCAGCTCCAGTAGGCCTCCAGAAAAGTAGGTGAAAAATGGTCTTATTTTGGTGTTGATGACAAGGCAGTCCCTAGTTCCTCAACAGCCCTGCATCCTGTTAGGCTGAAAAGGCACAGAGCGTGGGGGGTGTAGGTGGTTAATTTATAGCTCTTTGTTCGCACTTGCGTCAAAGCTTGTTTAAAAATACAGCCCTTTGATTCTTAGTCACTTTTCATGTGAGGCTCCTTGCGGTTATAAATACCTCAGCCAGATGCCTTTCCAGTCGGGGCCTGTGGCCCTGTGTGCCACCTGCTTCCTCCTCTCAGTTGCTGCTCCGTACAAAGAGAAAAAAAGGCCTCACTTGCTGCTCCTCACGCAGGTTCAGCATTTGCTTAATGAAAACAAAAATAACTGACATTTTATTTTGCAAAGTGAAATTTGATGCACATTTGAAGTTCCCCCTCCCCCCCAGGCAAAACTCCCAAAGGATTTGGAGGAAGGCCAAAACGAAAACCTGGGAGGAGCAAGGTGTTAATGAGAGATGCTGAGCTGCCATCACTCCCTGTCTCTTTCTCGCCTCATCCTGGCAACATGCAGTAGAAGAGAGCGCATTATGGGACACCAGGGTTCAGTGCTCTCTAGGTTACCCCCCTCCCCCACTGGCCACTAGGTGAGGTGGGGGTGGAGGAACGAGCAATGGCAGCCATGGGTGTCCAAAGGGGTGGGGGAGTAGTGTAACATCCAGTTCTGCTCCCAGGTTGCAGAATTTAAAGGGCGGAATTCAAAGTAGCACTAAGGAGATGGCTCTGTCAATGCCAGCATTTTTGCTTGTCTGATGGAATGATCTCCTCCCCCAGTGCAGTGCTCTGGTGGGGTGTCTCCTGATCCCCCCACCACTTGAGCTTTTGGGGGGGGGCATGCTTGCATGCTGGGAGAAGAGGAGGGGGAAAGCCCCATTGTGCTATCGGGACTAATTGCGCTGGCTCCCAGTAGCGCATCTCTTTAGTTGAATCTAACCCAAAGTGAATCCAGGGATACCTTCTCAGATGAAATAGCAGTTTATCTCTGTGGGCAGCTGGTTTTCAACAGCATCATAGAAAAAAAGGATTGAACCCCCCTCCATCCACAATTTAGGATCACGGCCTGCACACCTGCAATTTCTAGGAAAACACACACAGACTCAAATGCAAGGTCACATTTACAGTGCAGTTCTACACCGATATACCTGAGAGTTGTTGTTCTTTAGTCGTTTAGTCGTGTCCGACTCTTCGTGACTCCTGTCTTCCACTGCCTCCCGCAGTTTGGCCAAACTCATGCTAGTCGCTTCACGAACACTGTCCAATCACCTCGTCCTCTGTCGTCCCCTTCTCCTTGAGCCCTCCATCTTTCCCAACATCAGGGTCTTTTCCAGGGAGTCTTCTCTTCTCATGAGGTGGCCAAAGTATTGGAGCCTCAGCTTCAGGATCTGTCCTTCCAGTGAGCACTCAGGGCTGATTTCCTTCAGACTGCATAGGTTTGATCTTCTTGCAGTCCATGGGACTCTCAAGTCTCCTCCAGCACCATAATTCAAAAGCATCAATTCTACGGCGATCAGCCTTCTTTATGGTCCAGCTCTCACTTCCATACATTACTACTGGAAAAACCATAGCTTTAACTATATGGACCTTTGTCAGCAAGGTGATGTCTCTGCTTTTTAAGATGCTGTCTAGGTTTGTCATTGCTTTTCTCCCAAGAAGCAGGCGTCTTTTAATTTCGTGACTGCTGTCACCATCTGCAGGGATCATGGAGCCCAAGAAAGTAAAATCTTTCACTGCCTCCATTTCTTCCCCTTCTATTTGCCAGTAGGTGATGGGACCAGTGGCCATGATCTTAGTTTTTTTGATGTTGAGCTTCAGACCATATTTTGCGCTCTCCTCTTTCACCCTCATTAAAAGGTTCTTTAATCCCTCCTCACTTTCTGCCATCAAAGTTGTGTCATCTGCGTATCTGAGGTTGTTGATATTTCTTCCGGCAATCTTAATTCCGGCTTGGGATTCATCCAGTCCAGCCTTTTGCATGATGAATTCTGCATATAAGTTAAATAAGCAGGGAGACAGTATACAGCCTTGTCTTACTCCTATCCCTATTTTGAACCAATCAGTTGTTCCATATCCAGTTCTAACTGTAGCTTCTTGTCCCACGTAGAGATTTCTCAGGAGACAGATGAGGTGATCAGGCACTCCCATTTCTTTAAGAACTTGCCATAGTTTGCTGTGGTCGACACAGTCAAAGGCTTTTGCGTAGTAAATACAGTAGGACTCAATTCTGAGCAGACCTTTATAAGGTTCAGTGCTATTTTTCTGGAAAAAGAGGTGTCAGAACTCACCATGAACACCTACCTTGTTCTTCTATAAAGGTAATGCCGCCCACCTGAGAGGTGCTGGAACTCAGTTCCAGTAGGTTCTGACTGGGAAAAAAGCCCTGATAAGGTTGATCTTCAGTTGTAATGTGGTCCTAAGTCAGGGCTCAGCTGTGCAGTATATGAAGTGCTCACAAAACTTTCTGAGACACTACAATACTTTTTGCACTCTTTCTTTATGAACTGTCACACACACGTGTGTGTTTATGCATGTCCCTTGGCCTTGCAATGGTGTTCCTCTTTGGGCTGCTCCACTGAATATTAATCTTGTGCAAATTCCTGAAAAATCTCATTGGCATCACCTATGTGCATAAAGGACCCTTAGGGTGGGATTCAACTAATGAGTTCTGCTAGTGGAAACCCATGCAAGACCTTCTGGTAGCGCAGTGGGGCTTTCACTCCTATCCTCCCCCCATGCCTTCCCATGTGTGTATCAGGAGAACCCTCAGAATAGCGCATAGGGGGAGGAGAGGGGTGATCATTCAGTCTGAAAAGCTGAAATGCTTGCGCTGACAGAACCATTAGAAGAGTGTGATTTTGAGTTCCTTCCAATGAGAGGGAAAAAATGGGGGGGGGTTAGAATCCTGGGGACTTACAGCACCTACATTATTATAAATCCTACCACAATAATGGTAACAAATTATCTTGGTTGTTTTTTTTTAACTAAGTGGATAATGATTTGGGGGAGCTCAATGAAGGGTTCTCCAAATGTTTGGTGAGCAAATAAGTTTGTGAAATCTGGCAAAGAAGAGGTAACAGGGAGCCAGGTGGGGAAACCAACACACTTTCTCTACCTTTGCGCAAGCATAGCCTGGTTGGTTTCCCAGACAGCATTGATCTTCATGTGTTGGGTGGTATTGATTCCATTCTTGTTCCAGGCGTCCCAAGGGTGCCAGTGCTTGCTTCCAGGCAGACACTGGAAAGCTTGTCCATACATTAGTTTCCCACATCGCGCACACACCCTCTAGTGCTCAACCAGGTGCATCGAGAACTGTCCTTGCAAAAAGCAGGTACCCTTCCTCTCAGTACAAAAAGCATCAGTGGGGGCACTATTTAAGGGGGGGGCAGTTCTCCTTCCCCATTGCACATCTCCAAGTCCACTGTTCCATTTTTTACCTGTTTGCTGGTTCTACAAACTGAATTGCTTTTGCTATCTGGGTTGGCTCCAGGTTTGAAGGGGCTCTCAAAGTGCCCTCTGGTGGAATTCTTTTTACATCCAGTCCTTAGCTTATTTGAAGGCAGCAGCAGAAAGCAGCTAGAAGCTGCTGTTTTTTGAAGTTCTCACAATGCCCCTTGCATAACACAGCCAGCAGACCTCTCCAGGGAGCAAGACCAGGCCTCAGTGCCAGTGGGCAATGGTGTGGCACTGAAACCATAGCAGCTTCCTCTGGGTGCCAGACACTGACACTGGACTCATAGCTGTCAACCTTTCCCATTTCTTTTGCGGGAAATTCCCTTATTATAGCATTGGGAAACAGCAGGGAGGGTTGACAGCTATGTGGGGAACAGGAGGGAGGGTTGACAGCACCGGATGGTTGCTGTCAGTCTACCGCTCTCCATGAAATCTCTCCCTTTCTCTGAAATTTGGAATGGTATCCCTGGATGGCCAGATGCAAAAAAGAGGGCAGGGTTCCTGAACCTTTAAATTGTTGTGCTGAAGAGGGAAGTTTGCCAGGTGTACCTTGCATGAGAAGCTTCCTCTGGTGAACTCTCCTCTTTTACACAACTCCTAAACATTCAAAAGCCCTGTCCTCCCTAGTTAAGAACCAAAAGCACAGAGTTAACCTGCTGCTGCAGCTTGATCAATAAGTGTTTGTGAGGCTCTCCTAGGGTCAGTAGGAAAATAATAATTGGGTGGTGAGGTGATGGTTACCAGAGAATGGCTCTTTCCAGAAAGTAGCTACTTTCTGTGTGTCTGCGTATACACCATATACCTTTAAAGCACATTCCCCAACTCAAAGAATTCTGGGCACAGGTTAAAGGTTACTGGGAGTTGTGAGGGGTAAACTACAGTGCCCAGAATACTTTGAGAGAAAGAATGTTCTTCAGATACATTTTAAACGTATAGTGTGTACACAGCCTGTGTTTGCAGAAGTAGCTGCTCAATTTCCCAAGGAACAGTGCCATTTGCTCAATTTCAAGTTGGAGTCAGGTATGTTTAAAGCACATCCCATCTGACAAAAAAAAATCATGAGAGCTGTAGTTTATTAAGGGTTCTGGGAATTGCAGCTCTGCGAGAGGCAAGCTACAGTCCCTGGGTTTTTTGAGGGGAAAGTCATGTGCATTAGAACTTCTTCAAAGGTTTGGTGGGTACACAGCCTCCTCCTGCCACTTCCTCATTGGTGGATCTTTCGAGGAGGAAAATTGAATCAAAGGCAACCTGGCCTTCTTTTGCCATAGTGTCAAGGATTGGGCATCTGCTGAGGAATGACACCTTTGCACTGGTGCCCACAACCAGGGCCTCTTGCAATGAGGAGATAGACTAAGGGCTCACCCACACTTCCTTTTGTCCCACATTTTGTTCCTTTTAGTATGTGACTTCTAGGCATGGGACTGATAGGTTTTCCTTTGCCCGGGAAAATCTGCTGTCTATTGCTGAATCAGAACAAGTGTCAATCCGCAGAAAACCTGATTGGCGTTTGCTCTGATTCAGCAGTAAACCACGGGTTATCCTGGGGAAAATGGCAGGACAAAAGAAAAACCTATTGGGTCCATGCCTAGAAGTCACGGACCAAATGGAAGTGTGGATGAGCCCTAACTGAGGGAGGGTCCACGGAGGGTATCTTGCCCAAAGGCTCTCCAGAACCTGGAGCTGAGAGGCACAAAAGTCTTTCCTCCCGAGCTCCTGTCCACTTCTGAGGAAGGAGAACAGGGTGCCTTGGATGTAGCCATAAGCCATCCTCCTGTGCTTCTCTTTGTGTGTGAACAGGAAATGAGCTACAGCGAAACAGGAGCTTAGGTGAGAAGGGGAAGAAGGAACAGCCATTTCAAAAGAGCGCACCCTCTTTCTCCTGATATGAACCATAAAAGTACATGGGCAGGACAACCTCTCAGATTCCCTCCAACCTCATTTGCCTTGCCTTTAGTGTACCATTTTTGGGTAAGGAGTGCATAATTTCAGTGATCTGCAGGGCCTCTGAGCAGATGGCTGGCATATTTAACTAGCAGTGGCACTGAAACTCAGAAGGCTCATGATGAGAAGGAACTGGTCCCACAGCATTACGTGACAGGTGAAGTGGACCAGTGTCACTGGCAAGACTGAAGCTGGAACTTGAACCTGGAGAGTTGCACTGTACACAAACATGGATCTTGTCCCATAGCAACCCCCAGTGCAGCTAGTCCAATAAGATAAGGAATGAAATCTATGTCCTGAACCTTGATGTGTTGCCATCTCCCTTGCTGCACAGCTGATCACCTTGGGCCCCTTGCTGACGGGGGTTTGGAGTTTATTCCTGTTTGATGCAGGAATTGCCTAATCAGTCATGTTGGATAAGTACTTTTGCCAGCAACACAAGGCATGGGGACTACTGCTGGATCTGATCCCTCCTGGGAAGGCTTGTTCTTGATTTGTCATTGGAGCCAATACCTACTGATTGCCCACCAGGACTCTTGTGTGATGTCAGGGAGGGGCAGTAGCACAAAGGCGGAGCGCATATTGGTTGCTCTGGGAGCAGAAGACCCTAAATTCATTCAGGTTGCAACTTATATACATGTTTATCTGCAAGTAAGTCACACTGAACGGACTGGGTCTTACTTCCCAGTAAACATGCTTGGAATTGCAGTCTCAGTCTGACATCTCCAGTTAAAAGGACTTGAAGAAACAGGACTGGTGAAGACTTATCTCTGCCTGAAACTTTGGAACAATCCAACTTCCAGCTCCAACTCCCAGCAGCCCAAGCCAGCATTCATGGCCAGTTTTCAGGGATGGCGGGAATTGTAGTCCAGCAACAAAAGGAGGGCCACAGGTTCCTCATGATCCTAGAGAGACTTCATGATGGTCCAGTGATACATAGATTAATTAACTACTGATGTGTATTTTATTAATAATAATACAGGGAATACAGGAGATTTATTTTGTTTTGTTTTTCATTTGTAGGAGAGGTACTGATGTTATATATCTGATGTTATATTAGCAGTTTAGATGTTATGTTCACTTCAGTTATGGACAGGGAATTTGTGGTTTTTTAGATGCTGCTTGACTACAACTCCCATCCTCCCTGACCATTGGCCACGTCAGCTGAGGCTGATGGGAGTCTGATAACATTAAGAGGGCCATGTGCTCCCCATTCCTGACTTAAATGCTTTGTGGATGCTACATGCCACCCCCCCACCCAAATTTAATTGATTTTCAATTATATGAAGAGTACAAGAAAAATAAAACAAAGAATTATAAAGAATTATAAAACAGAAGCAACCGAAACAGGAAAAGTTAAAAGTCACAGTATCATCTTGCAGAAGCAATTCTTTTATATAGTACAACAACTTATGTACAAACTTGCCCAATAAACAGAGAAGGAGAATACAATGCTACCTCCAGCATGTTTGTTTATCTGGCTAGTTTTATTTGCGAAATAGGCAATGCAATCCTATCCATGCAGTTGTAAGCGCAACTGCATTCAGCGGGACTTTTTCCAGGATTTACAGTGGGGTTGGGAATATATGGCTCACCAGATATTCTTGAATTCTAATTTCCATCAACCCAACTAGAATGGGTAGGGATAATGGGAACAGTAGTTTCTTCCATTCTTTACAGCTAACTACTAAGACAGTGTTCTCGAAGCTACTAACATGAGTTTGGCCAAACTGCGAGAGGCAGTGAAGGATAGGCGTGCCTGGTGTGCTCTGGTCCATGGGGTCACAAAGAGTCGGACACGACTGAACGACTGAACAACAACAACAACAACTAAGACCATTCTCAACATGGCTTTGTAGGGGGACAGGGCTGGATCTGGGGGGGGGGGACTTGGGCTTGGCTCTCTCCGCCCCTTGGTCCCCCATGGCAGCACCAGCACTTCTTCCCTAGTCCCTGCTCCTCTCCGGACCCAGGAGGACAGCTGTCTCGGAGGAAGGACAGATCAAGCTGCAAGGTGACGTTCACGACAGCATGCCATGTTCACAGAAAAGCTGTTTCTCAGAGCATGCTGCATTTGGGCCAGTGTGCTCCTTCAGCCCCAAAACGCAGAAGCCCCAAAGAAAGAGACATGCTCACTGGGAAATGGCAAGGTGGTGGTTCTGTGGTTGAGCTCTGCCCAGCATTGGTAGAAAGTGAGGGAAAACTCCTGTGTCCAGGTTCTGTGGTTCATGGTTGTGCTCGCAGCTTCCGATGTTCGAGGAACCAAGCGACAGAAGGAGGGTAGTGCTGGAAAATGGCAGCATGAAGGCAGATCTGCAGATCTGCCGAAAGATGGCCTCAAGCCTGCATAGCAACCAGCAATGAGGAAAGTCAGTCACCAACACAAATGACAATCGAACCAAATATGAACACAGCACTGTGAATAACCCACAAAAATTACTAGCCTGCAAAAAGTCTTACTAGCCTCTCAGGGGCTGGCAGTGGAAAGGTGGAGAGCTGTGTTTCTATGCTGGTTGGAAAGGAGGGAGCATCCTTCCTCTTGCAGCCCACATGAGAAGGGGCAAGTGGTCCATCTCATCTCCATCAGTCCACTTTCTGTATGTCAATCAGTCTGCCTACCACCGAGGTACAGCCCTTCCGCAAGTTCCAAGGATTTCCATGGCTCCTCACCCCAAACCTTTACTATAAAGGAGCACATGAGAGGAAATCGGTTTACCTAAATTATCATCCCTACTGCCATTCTTTGGCTCTGGCTAATTGTTTCTATTGGAAGAGATAGCAGGGATGCCTCTCATCCTAGCAGGAATGACTTTGACTAGATGATGGTGAACTTTAAGGCCCCTGCTCTCCCTCCAGGTCTTCAACTATTATATCATCTGAATAGAAAAGAAGAGAAGAGAAGGCAAGCAAGTATAACTGATTTGTAGGGAGTTTCCCATTTATCCTGAACATATCCTTGGAAATAGACATGACCTTCATGTTTTCCTTGGCGTTTCTTCCTCCTGCCATCTTCTTCCAGATCAGGATGGCAGGAGGTCTGGAGAGCCTACAGGGAAACAAAGAGCCACATGGGATATTTTTATTTTTCTGAACCTCAAAATAGGCCTCAGTTACAGAGAGACCTTCCCTAAGAAACCTTAAGGACTAACATTACTCTGGAAGCAATAACTATATGCTGAAGGGATTTACCTTTTGTTTCCTCTCAAAGAGGGGTCCAGAGGGGGAGGGGGAGGTGGTGGGCGAGGGGGAGGTCTCTGGGAGAAGAGAAATTTTATTTTTTTCCCCCAAGCGGGAAAGGACTTCTCAGTCTGGAAAGCCTAGAAAAGAAAGAGAAATGGGGCTCACAGTTCGTACTCTCTAATACCTCTATGCTCAAAATGAATTCTCGTATCATCACAGAATTCAGATGCTGAGAGAAATCCTACTTACATGTTTTCTCCTTTCTTTCTCTCACGTAATGATCCAAGCATAGGAGATCCCCAGGCCTTCTAGAGCTCTGGTGACCAATGCTGGGCCCTGAGAAAACTAGCAACCACAAACCCTTCTCCTCTTAAGTGACACGACTAAGTTTTCTCATGTCTTTTTTCCCATGTTCTCCAGGAGAGGTGAGACCTTATTCCTTCTCCCCAAGCGGGACAAAACTTTTCTCAACCTCAAAAGCCTAGGAAAGAAAGAAAAAAAATGTGAGAAATGGGTCCCCCAGTTAGTACTCTCCTGATCTGTGTTCCTAAACTGGTTTTGGCATTCACGCATCTAAGGTCAAGAGGAATTCACTATCATCACAGAATGCAGATTCTGAGAGAAATCCTACTTACATGTCTATCTCCTTTCTCTCACACAGATGAAATGATATCCATGCGCTGCTCTGGTTTCGCCAGAAGCAGCTTAGTCATGCTGGCCACATGAACCGGAAAAAACTCTTCAGACAAGCGCCGGCTCCCTCGGCCAGTAAAGCGAGACGAGTGCCGCAACCCCAGAGTTGTTGGCGACTGGACTTAACTGTCAAAGGGTCCTTTACCTTTAGGCCTTTTAGCACTCTGGTGACCAATGAGCCAGCAGAGGGGAGGTATCACAATGAACCTCGTGGCCCAACCACCCTGGGCCCTGAGAAAACTAGAAGCCACAAGCACTGCTCCTCTTAAGTGACGCTGCTAAGTTTTCTCCATGTTCCACTTTTTATAAATATGCAAAATGTGCCTATTCATTTGGATTCCAGATGCAGTTGTTCCTGCATCTACTGAGCACTAGCTATATCTTGTACCTGTCTCATGCCCTCCAACATTTCTCCCATGAAAATAGGAATGTCCTATTCCATTATGATGATTATGACTGGGTTGCCCCAGCCATTCTGGGCAGTTTCTAACTTATACAAAAACATCATTAAACATTACAAAAAAAAAACCCTTCCCTTTATATGTCTTCTAAAGGTTGTGTAGTTACTTATCTCCTTGGCTTGGGGGGTCACATAACTCCATATGCTCCAACATTTCTCCAATGAAAATAGGAATGGCCTAAGGAAAAGCGGGTTATTCCGGGTCATATAAGAAACTGGGGTGGCTTCTGTAAATCTGGGACTGTCCCTTGAAAATAGGGACACTTGGTGGATCAGCTGAGGTGCCCAGATGGGCGACCACCAGGGAACCCATGATATGGTGCTTAGAATTATACAGACAAAAATAACTATGTAAATACATATAGAGAACATGGTTTTGCAGGCCACTTTTAAAGTGTGGGCAAAATATGTGCAGTGTTCGGCTCCTGCACTGCCCCATTTGACTCTCTTCGTGGGCCACCCATTATTTCTAGAACCATTTCAATACAAGCAACATGGGGGGGGGAGAGAAAGGAAGGGACTCCACAGAATTCAAGACACGTTCAGGAAGTGTAAACTGCTGGCAATGCAACAGCTGGAAGCTTAGCTGGAGGAGCTGGGACTTAAGACTTATCCACACTTCTGCTTGTGTTGTGCCTAGAAAGCATGGGGCTGAGCGGTTTTCCCCTTGCCCTGCTCCTTTTCCACGTAAAACCCACACTTTAGTGATAGATTGGAACAAATGGCAGTCCAAGGAAAACCCAGATGGCTGTTTGCTCTGACTGAGTGTTAAAGAGCAGTTTTCCCCAAGGGAAAGCAGCAGGACAAGGGGAAATGTCAAAATTGCAGGTGTTATCATATGCATTACTGTGGGGTTGCACTCAAGGAGCACCATGATCTCTTACTCTGTTCGGTACCAGATGAGTGAAGGGCCTAGCAACAGATATATACAACATAATTCTGGACTACTAATTTAGAGATGGAGGTGGGCGTAAGCAATTCTGGGAAGTGAGGCTACCACTGAAAGGGAATGGATGACATTGTGGTGTGCACCTCCTTCCAGAACTCTCTCTGCTAGGATCAGAGGCAATGTTGAACATTATTCACAGGTAGCACTGGAGCCCAGTGAGACTTAGTTATATTAATCATTCTGTGTCTTCTCTATGCTGGAGGGGGTGTCAAGCCACGAGAACACGAAATCCATCTCTGGTGGGAGTGTCCAAGGTTTGGGTAAGCTGTCTTTAAAATTATCTCTGAAGTGTTGCACCAAGTGGAGTCAGGGGTAGTCCTGTTTCCCCTCTTTAGCAGGTGCAATAATGCTCTCCCATATGATCTGCTAACGTGGCCATGTGTATGGAAGCAGCACTTAACTGGGAAAGAACAGAAGACTGCATTCTTGGTAGGTTGTGTGACAAGATGGGGTATATGGCTCCGACAAACTTACACAGCATTGTAGGGTGGCTTGATATGAAACCACAAGAGGCACTATTCATTCTCATCTGGAAGAACTTGGATTTCTTGTGGCTCACAATTCTCCTTGGAGACCTGAAGGGATGTACATATTGGGCTTTTATCAGACTAAATTAGATATTTGTGTTTTCCTGCATCACTTCCCATGACTTCTTGTGATGATCCTTTTGTGTGTTCTAACAGCTCAGTTTTGTATCTTGTAGGCGACAAACCTTGTTTGTTTATATTTGTTATGTGTTCTTCTGAATAAATATAACAGTACAGACAACGACATTTTATTGTTGAAGATACCAGAGGCCGGGGGGGACGGACACACACACATGATTTCTGTAGAGCGCTCAGTGCTGTAGGCATTCCTGTTTCTGAAGGTGCTGACAAGAATACTTTGGACAGAGTCTGGTTAACTAGGAACCCAGTATGAGATGACTCACTGCATTTCCATAGGACTTTTAGGTTCAGCATGCACTCAGAACCCGCCAAACCATATAGCATTCACTGAAGGGTTGTTGTTTTTTGCAAGTCCCTTATTGCCCCAGAAGAAAGTCCAGGACTCTTCTCATCATAAAGTACCCACACTTAGCAAGTCTTATGTTTGCCCTTTTGTTTGTTAGGACCCTGTTTGGTGTGGGGTGGGGGAAAGACCAATCATTTTTAAATGATTAATATGAGTGATGTTTTCTTATTGTTCAATACCTCCTTTTACTTTTGGTATGGCTGGGCCACTAATAATAAATATCATCTTGGTCCTTTGGATGGCCAGGTCACACACAGGCAAGGTGGAGGCTGTGAACTTGCTTTGCTCACCCTGAGTGTGAGATATGGGCCAAAAGACAGGAGGGAATGCTTTCTCCCATATGTACCTCACCATGCCCCTAAATGCTCCTATCATTCACAAGCAGAATCTCAAGGGGTGTGTAGCAGCACCTGCTCAGTGGTGGCACCTGCTCTTTTGAGCTCCATTCTTAGGGAACTGGGATTGGCCTCATCCTTAGACATAGTTCAGTGCCACCAGGTTCTTTTTCCCCAGGCATTTTTTTTTTCAGTCTTGGATGGATATAACTGCATTATTGCTCTGAGTAGTTTTCATTCCATTGACTTAACCACTGTGTAATTTGTCCTTCAAATGCGTTTGGTGTGGGGTTTTTCATACTGTTTGATGGTTTTAGAAAAGTTTAGGCTAGAGCTATGGAAGGGCTATATACACACATATACAAATAGGGCCATTCTAAATTTGGCCAGAGAGAGAGAGAGGGCTGAATCTGTTTTGGATTTGATGCTGCTTTAGCACTTACCACTGCCTATGAAACAACAATCCTATCATGCACCTCCCTTCATTGCAGAGCTGATTGGTGCTGGAAACTGTTTGAGGGGCTTGCCTATCAGTATGTTGTTCAGCTGTTTCCACCACCAATCAGCTGAGCAATGAAGGGAGGTGCATGATAGCAAGCCAGGGGTAACTCAAATGTGGCCAATGAGTTTGCTGCAGCTCAACCTGTGTATTTATAAACAAACTGCTATTTCAAAAAATGTTAGTCTCCAGTCCTCTTGCCCTCCCAAGGAGAATGATAGTGCAAAAATGTCCTGGAACATCCTACTCTTTGGTGTTTGGAAATGTGAAATAATGCAATACAAATTAGCATTAGCAATGAAAGGTGTGCAATGTGTTGATATTGGCAGTGTATTAAAGGTCAGAACTTGTGTACTGGTGATGTGCCATGTTTTGGACTATGGCATTGTGGCAACAAATCCAGGCTTTTAACTACACTGCTATGAACTGCGTTGGCCCTTCCATAAGTCAAGAGTGGACTAGGTGGCAGATGGGATGGCAGCAGTAGCAGCCCCATCCACCACTATTCCGTCTGAGCCCCCCAGGCCTTTTCCCTTTGTTGGAGATCTAGGTGCACTACAAACCTGTCATGTGCCCCTTAAACTAGCCTGCTGCCTTCAGGTGCACTGGAGAATGTTATCCTGTTGCCATTGTTAAAGTACGGTAAGATTCAGCTGCCAGTTCAGTTGGCTTGTCCTTTGCTGCAGGCAGCTAAATGTATTGTGCTGACCTGAGTTATGGGCTGAGATGTGAAGAAGAAGAAGAAGAAGAGTTTGGATTTGATATCCCGCTTTTCACTACCCGAAGGAGTCTCAGAGCGGCTAACATTCTCCTTTCCCTTCCTCCCCCACAACAAACACTCTGTGAGGTGAGTGGGGCTGAGAGACTTCAGAGAAGTGTGACTAGCCCAAGGTCACCCAGCAGCTGCATGTGGAGGAGCAGAGACGCGAACCCGGTTCCCCAGATAACGAGTCTACCGCTCTTAACCACTACACCACACTGGCTCTCATGTGACTGCCAATCAGCTTGTGTTGAGAATGACCTTACAGCTAATGGCAGTGCAGCTTAATGTCAGCATGTATTAACTTAAAAATGTTGCCTGTGCCAGTGTGAAATTGTATGAATTAAATGCCTTCCCCCTCCCCGCTGGTTTGGCAGCTTTGGTTGGCATAGTAAATGTGGGTTCAGTGGAAAATGGAGTGTGTGGTGAAACTGCCACGTGACATGAAATATTCAATTTTAGCTCCAAGTATAAACACTGTTTTCACATTTTGTTTACGCTTGAAGCTTGGAAGATCAACCTGCTTTGTTGCAGTTTTGATGGATATGCTACTTGGTGCCCAGCAGGAAGCACGTCTAAATGAATGTGATGTCTAACACGTAAAAACCCAATCTTTCTTGCACATGCTGCAGTGTGACCAATAGATGGGTGGAGCTAGCTTCAGGGGCTATGTGAATTGTCTGGGTGGCACACTTGACACAGGAACACAGGCTTGGTGTAGATTCAATGTAGACTCATCTCTTAAACATTGGGAGTGCCTGTCCAAGTCCCTTCTCCCACCTCAACCCTGTAGTTCCTTTCCCTTCCAGCACTTACTATTGATAATGGCTGACTGATAGCACTTGTCAAAACAAAATTTAAAATTAAAAAAAAATCCTTCCAGTAGCACCTTAACTATAACCTCTCTTCTATCACTTGTGGCTTGAATTGAGAAAATCGGTGTTTGTCTATTTTTACAATTCCACTACATGCATTATTTAGCTTACCAATGCCAGGATGCAATGCTACATTGTTAGTGGCTGCTGTTACACCTTTGCATATATTTAAACTTTTGCAGAACTTTCTTCTTTTCCTTTTACCTCACTCAGGTAACTTTAGATAACACTTAATGCATCTGACAAAGCAGACTCTTGTCCATAAAAGCTTCTGCCATAATAAATTCTCTGGTGTGGTAACATCTCCATCAGAAGGTGAGGCATTTGTGCATATTCTGAAACAAATTATTTCAACATAAATAAAGATATGTTGAAAACCCTAAATATGCAGGCGGGGTGGGGAATGACCTAGTGTAACTCCGACCACATTTCAACCATTCTGCACACCTGTTCACTTTGAAACGAAAAGCACCTTGTGTATATCTATCCAACTAATGGGATATTCTCTCTGTGTGTGATGAGGACATTCTCCCAAGCAATCATGCAGAGGATTTGCCAGCCTAAAGCTGCAGTGGGAAGTCAGAAGGTGCCTGTGCGTCCCTTCTCTCTCTTTTATATGTGCACGTCCTACCCAGGTGTGCATAAAGGAGCCGAAGGAAGCACAAATGCCATACAATGATGCTATGACTGGAGGGAATCACCTGTGGGGTGGATTTTAATGGGTAAGAGAGGATATATGAATTGCAACTTATCCCTCCAGGTGCCCACTTGAGGTTGGACAGTCTCAAAATCCCATCCTTGGCAGCAGAATTAAAAGCATAGGAAGTAGGAAGTAAAGCCTTGTTTTGAGCAAGTCCAGTTATGAAGTAAGCTGGTTTCATCCTTCTCACCCCATTAAGAATCAGGCAACAACTTGTTAAGTAAATTTAAAACAAGGTTAACTTACTTCATAAACATGCATTGGTTCACAGCAATGGCTGTGTTGAACCATAGGTGAGTTGTTCCAGGAGCTTTGCTTAGACCAGCTGAATACTCAAAATAACCTCACAACTGGTTCTAGATTCAGGTAGGTAGCTGTGTTGGTCTGACGCAGTCAAAATATAATATAGTCCAGTATCACCTTAGAGACCAACTAAGTTTGTTCTTGGTATAGCCTAAGCTTTCGTGTGCATGTACCTGTATCTGAAGAAGTGTGCATGCACACGAAAACTTATACCAAGAACAAACTTAGTTGGTCTCTAAGGTGCTATTTTTTTTTTAATTATATATCTCACAACTGGTGGCAGCTGTAGTGCTAAGCTTTCATGCAACACACTTGGGAAGCAGGCTAACTGACCTGCTCAAGGAAGGCAGTTACCATCATCCATGGGCGTGTGATACTATGCTCCAGGCTTAATCGGAGCAATATCAGCCGCCTGTGGGGAACCTGGGGTGTGGTGGAGATCATGGCTACCTGTGGGCTGCTCTACTGTGTAAAAAGCATTTGCTCCAGCGCCTGGTTGCAGACAAGCCATTTCCTTGCTGTGGAGTCTGTCCCACAATGTGCTGGAACCAGGGGCAAGGAGGGAGCCTTCAGACCTTTTGTTGTGAGCTTGCTTTTCCTTTAAATAAACCACTACAACCTGATC
This sequence comes from Lacerta agilis, assembly GCF_009819535.1. NCBI lineage: Eukaryota > Metazoa > Chordata > Lepidosauria > Squamata > Lacertidae > Lacerta > Lacerta agilis. The sequence goes on along the minus strand of NC_046313.1, from coordinate 3,956,030 downwards.
AACCTGGTAGTGTCGGCAGCTTTCTTTGGGAACCTGAGTATCCCGAACCCTGGGAGCCCTCCTCTTGCTCTGCGGGATAGAACAATGACATTAGTAAAAACCATACTGGCTAGATTTTCTCAAAATCCGTACATAAAATTAATAGATACTAAAATCTATAAAAAGTAATAACTAGCCAACGGTACTATAGTTAGTACTACAGGTCAGAGCCCTCTCTACTAATTCTGTTTCTATGGTCGGAGCGCCTGCCTGTCAGCAATACAGCTCTGTGGACTGAATGCTTTCTCATGCTAACTGGCATTTGTTGGGTTTGGCTGTTAACCTCCCACATCGACAGCCTCCCCACAGGTCACTTTTCTGGGCCGCTATTATTGCAAACCTGCGGGGGACTCGGCAGCTACTCGCTCGCTTCCTAAGTAAGGATTTCCCTCTGTGGCGCCTGCAGCAGGCGGGATCCGCCGCTGCCCTCCCTTAAGGCAGAGGGTCCCTCAGGCGGGCGCGTGCGTCGCAGTTGCCAAAGCAACCGTGACCTAGGCGCGTCAGTAGCAGCGGCGTCGGCGTCGTGACGCGCACAGGGTTACGGCCTCACGTAGTGGGGCGAGTGACGCAAGAGGCGGGCGCACGCACATGCACATACACACACGCGCGCGCGCGCGCGGCCAGGGGGGAGGGGCCGGCGCTTCTTTCCCTTTTTCTGTTTCTTTTTTTTTTCTCCCCCCCTTTCTTCCTCCCCCCCTTTCTCCTCCTCCTCCTCCTCCTCCTTCTCTCCTTTTTTAAATATTGTTTTTGGAGAAAGGTGCTGTTCTCTCCCCCCCCCTCCTCCTTCCCTCTTCACCTCCTTTTCTTTTGCCCCTCTTTTCTCCCCTCTCCCACACCGGCGGCCTTACCTGTCCTCACGAGCCCTCTCCGGCCAGATACCACCACAGCCGCCGCGCCAGGCCCCAACCAGCCTGCCTTGCTTGCTCGCTTGGCCTGCCAACCCTCCAACGAGCCGGGGCCTCACCCCCGCCTCTGGGCCAAGCTTTGGACCGGTCCCACAGGGCCCTCCGGGGCGGCTGAGGCCATTTCCCTCTTCCCCCCGTGCTTCATCCCACCTTGAGCCCGAGGGTCCCCCCCCCCACCGCGGTCTTTTCCTCCCCTGCACTTGTTGCTCCGAAGGGCCTCTTCCCCCTGCCTCTCTCTCTTCCCCCCCTCCCACCTCCACTTTCTCTTCGCCTCCTCTACCTACGCTCCGTCTCTCACGTCAGAGGAAGCGGGGAGCACAGCGGGTCCTTGGGCTCTCTTCCCCGCCCCGAGGAGGAGGAGGAGGAGGAAGGCAGGCGGCGGCGACAACAGCAGCACCGCCAGAAACACGGAAGCGAGGGGAGGGGGGCACAAGTTCCCCTCCTCTCTTCCCCCTTCTCCCGCCAAGGTAAGCGCGATCTCGTCCAAATTGGGGCTGGGATTGGAAACCCCCCCCCCCATTTGTCGTTCCGCTTTTGGTATTGCGAGTTGTAGTTTCGGGGTTCGGGGGATTTTTGGGGTGGCAAAGGCGGGTGCTTTAGATGTTCCTTGTTTGTTTTGTTTAAAGCCCCTTCCACGGTTAGTGCTCTGCGTAGGGGAAGACTTCGTTGTCCCGGATGTAGGAGACGAGGTTTTATTTCCTGCTCCACCTGTGCAACAGGTCCGAATTCGAACAATGAATGGTGTTAAGAGAGTATTTGGGGTCTGTGTTGAAGCAGAGAATGATGGACAGTGGTGTATGCCGTCGGAAACTATTTTCTCCCGTTGGTCTCCCTCTTTGCTCCCGCCTTGTGTTCAGAGAACGCAGCTGTCGAGAGAATCTTAGCAGAGGCTCTTGTGCCCTCCTTCAGTGTGGCGCTTCAGACCTTCATTTCTCGGTCAAGTGGGGTAGATCAAGCTGTGGCCATGGCAGTTGCAAGAGCTGATGCATATCCAAGCCAGGACTTTATGCTCTGAGATTCTCACACTGGTAGATTTGGTTGTTTTACAGAGGCAGCTGCTTTTTGCTTATTTGTAGGCTGGATTACCTTATCTCTTGCTTGTCTGTGGCTCCTAAATATCCAGCAGTGGAGGTGTAAAAAGCATTTTCATCTGCTGCTAATGTCAAGAAATTTGGTAGCAGCATGATAATGTAAAGTTCTGAGAAATATGGAGAATGCTAATGATACCAGCTGTGTGTTGGGTTCAATAAGCAAGGACAGGGAGATGTTCTCAGTGACAGCCTCTCAATCCTGGAACTCCTCCCACTGTGATTTTGCCAAAATTCAGGTCTGAGCAGCTTTTGGAAACAAGTCTACCTGTAAATGAGTTAAAGCATTGGTTTTCAGCCAGTGTGCTATGGCACCCTAGGGTGACTTGAGGAACATTCAGGGGAGCCGGGGGGGGGGTCCTTTCATTAACTTGCAGCCCATATCTTTCTGCATTATCTTTCTCTTTGAAAGATTCAGGGTAGCCAGCAGCTTTAACTTGCAGCCTATTATCTTCCTGAAATAAAACAGCAACAAAAAAGTGGGGAAACACTTTTGCAAGACTGTTTATCTTCTTAAAATCTCTTCCCCCCCCCCCAACAAAAATCCTTCCTAGCTTTAGTAACAGTTTTAAATAGAGGGCTTGAGAAATGCAAGAAAAGTTCCTGGTGTGTGTTTGTGATGTTATCTGGAAATGGGTTCATATCACTATCACTTCTTCGAGGGAATAACAGATAGTCCTTTACTTGGTCTTGCCAAGCTCTTGAGTATTCTCATGCAGCAGGTTCTCCCAGTTAAGTACAGCCCACCTTATTGGTTTATAGGGTTTTTACTAGTATCTGTAATATGTGTCTTTTTGATGTAATGGCCTGTAGGCTATGTAAATAAAGTTTGTTGTTGTTGTTTCCCCAGTTAAGTGTGCGTGATGTGCCCATTTATTTATTTTGCTTTGCCAGTTTAAGTAGTGGCCCCTATGGTTTGGGTGGGATTTTCTGCAGCATGTCTCTTTTGCTACAACTTATTCAGCATCTTCTTAATTTTTTTGTTCTTGTGAAGTCACTCCAAGGACCATCTTCGTTCTTTAAGGAAGAGAGACTTTTGATCCACAGCAACAGAGGGGACCTGTTGTTGTTAGTGCTGAGTGCCTCATTCTATCAGATATATGGTCAGGCGCTGTCAGCAGGTGGACTGGGCACCCCTCTTTGCTTGTTCTTCCTCTCTTCCTCCTGACTACTTTTCTGTCAACAACTTTTGTATATCCTACCTTAGTAAAGGCCATGCCAAGTTACTGAACTGCGGTTCCAGCAAATCCAACTTAAACTAAGATAACTGCTAAGAATGCCCAGCAGCCTTTGCAAATTTGAGCTCATTGTAGAAACCTGACTCAGTTGATCCTTTGCCACAGGTCCTTGAACTCAAATGGAGCCAGTGAATGCCACCTTGCAAATTCCATGCCACAGAGATTGCTTCCTTGCACTCTACTACAAAACTAGAAAGCTGAACTCCATGTATGAGCTTGGAGGCTTGACCTTGAAGTATAGAGGTTAGAATGTCTTTCTGAAGGAAGCTAGGCTACTCTAGTCTCCACATTCCATGTTTGAGCCGTCATGCTTGCTTGCCTCCCTCATCACTCACCTGGTTTCTCTCTCTCTTTGGTTGCCACTGCTTTTGTTCAGAGAGGGACTGGAAGGCAGAGCTCTCAAGGAGGCAGAAGGGTGAGGCCTATTATTATTCATTTCATTTCGATACCACTTTATATTTTTAAGGGGGCGAAATCCAAAGCAGTTTACAACCTAAACATCAAATAAAACAATCAAAATAAAGCATTAGTAAAGAAAGGCAAATATAAAGTATACATTTAAAGGGACATAATTTACAGGAAACTAAAATATTATCTTAAAGATTTCAAAATAAAATACTGTGAAGGAGGTCAACAGATTTCACAGTTAATGCAGCAAACTTAACAAAAAAAACTCAAACATTTTGTCAGGGAACTGTCCCCAGCTCAGCGCAGGGTGGTGGAAGGGCTCTCGGGATGCTACAGAGTGCCCAAGCCCCACCTGACCAGCAGCACCTCCTCTTCCAGCGGAGGTGGCAGTGATGTCTCCAGCGGGGAGGGGCAGGCAGTTTCGGGTCTTGAGAGCAGAGGTTCTGGGGATGTTGGAGTGACCCTGCACTCCCCTTGCTCAGTGGGCAAGGAGGGAGATACGCCATTTCCAGCACCCCAAGTGCACAGAGGGGTGAAACGTAATGAGGGGAGGCGGAGATTTGGGATACCGAAACATTTATGTTGGGGTCACAACCGGAAGGGGCCACTCCCGGATTCTGTGAGTGACTGATACAGACATGAACTATTAGCTCTGCACTGTAAATAGCATGCACAATAAACCCCTTAAAAGACGGTTTGGAGTCTTGCCTGGTTACTCACAAGCAACCACCCAACAGACCTTACACATTTCAAAAGAAAACATTACTAAACGAAGTATTCTGTTACACCAATATCAGTGACCCCTCTGATGCTCCAGATAAGTAATATTGTGGTTCAGTGGGGCTGTGGTAGCCTTATGTCTGAAAACCAAGGTAAGTGAAGGCTTTAGTTTGGCACATTGAAGATGTGCAAAGTAGTCAGCATTTGTAGACTGTTGATTAATGTTGACATCAGACCTCTGGGTATAGGGTGGTATATAAATGAAATTAATAATAACAACAATAACAATAATATTGGAAAATACTCAGACATTTTATTCTTTTGTAACAAAATGACCTTTCATGTCTTGACCTGAGTGTGACGTGCCTCCTGATACTTTCATCAGAGGGTGTTGGGGGCAGAATAATGGGTGTTTCAAGAGTGGTAGTTGCTGAATGGAGTGTCAGTTTCCTTTAAAGATAGATAGCAGCCATTCAGCTAGGTAGTCCAAATAAGCAACTTTTGCTGCAGTGTGTGGATTATGCAGCAACATTACTTTTTGGCAGGAACACTTGTGGTATATTTGAAATAAAGTGTTTATTTTCTCTGTGGAAAGGGAAACCTGTTCAGTTGCTCAACTTTTGTACGTAGAAGGTCTAATTTGTTACCTGGCTTTGATGTATATTCCTTGGGGAAGACCACCCCTGCTGTGAACCCAAAAGTACCTCCTTGGAAGTAAATTCTCCTCAAGGCAACAGTGCTTCCAAGTAAATGTGCTTAAGGCTACAATTCTAAACAGACTTATTAGAGAATAAGTACAATTGAATTCAGTGGGATATGTTGAATAAATGTGCCCGAGTTTGTGTTGCATGTCAGAATCTGGGCTGCTAGCCTTGGAAAACCTTAGGCTTCCATCCATATTGTTTCCTTGCCTGGGCAGGATATTTCTGGGGACGGATACGTTTAAGACTATGTACTAGGATACAGATGTATTGGGGCCATGTAAGCATCTAAAGATAGAAACGGTGAGCTCTTTAGGGGAGGGAACTGAGCAAAATCTGTAGGAGTGAAAATACAGTGACCTCTCTAAGAATTTCAGATGACACTGGGTTCTATTTCTGACCTTGCCATCTTACCAAGGGAGAGGGCATTTACTCATGAAGGCTTGTTTCCATGTTTTACAGTGGCATGGGATTGATTCTCATTGCCTAGACTTTTAAATTCAAAGCAGACTGGCCATTTATGTTACATTCCAAGCCACTTTTCTGGGAGTGGACTTCATTGAAAATGGGACTTATTTCTGAATAGATGGATATAGGATTGCACTTCAAGAGAGGTTCCCAACATTGTGTTTTCATTGTGCAGAAAGTGATCCATTGGTACATAGGAACACTGAAAGCTGCTTTTACTGTGACATACCATTGGTCCTTCTTGCTTAATATTGTTTGCCCTGACTAACAGTAGCCCTCCAGTATTTCAGACAGGGGACATTCCCAACCCTATCTGTAGATGCTAGGGATTAAAGCTGAGACCTTTGGCATGTAAAGCTGATTTTTCCCTGCTGAGCTATGGCCCTTCCCCTTGGGTTGGTACAATGTGAAGGCTGTCCTTTGTCTCTGCTAGGGTGGTTGAATTCAGTCAGTACCCTGGAAAGGCACCTCTCTCTCACACACACAAACTCTTCACCTGTTCACAAAAGGTAGGTGCATATGTGTCCCAGACTAGAACTCTGGAGAGCAGGAGCCTATACTTGTCCATGTCTTCAAATTTAGTTGTCTCTCCTCTCCCTTAAACTTGAGATATTCCTTCCATCTGATCATTTTACTTATCCTTTTCTGTACATTAAGCTCCTTCCCCATTGTGGGGCATTTGTGGGAACAGCCTGGGTTGCAGATCAGCTTTGAAAAAAGTCCAAGCATCTAGAAACAAGTACCCAGTAGCTATCATCTAAGAAGTTGATAGAAAAATTCAGTAAGGTTTAGGGCTTGCATCTAGGTTTTCGTTTTGTTTTTTTT